>NC_091310.1:8104878-8172378 GCF_038502225.1 Cherax quadricarinatus | reverse complement strand
TGGCAGCTGTGATTTATGTGTTATATCACCTGGCAGCTGTGATTTATGTGTTATATCACCTGGCAGCTGTGATTTATGAGTTATGTCACCTGGCAGCTGTGATTTATGAGTTATGTCACCTTGTAGCTGTGATTTATGTGTTATATCACCTGGCAGCTGTGATTTATGAGTTATGTCACCTGGCAGCTGTGATTTATGAGTTATGTCACATTGTGGCTGTGATTATGGGTTATGTTACCTTGTAGCTGTGATTTATGAGTTTGTCACCTTGTAGCTGTGATTATGGGTTATGTTACCTTGTAGCTGTGATTTATGAGTTATGTCACCTTGTGGCTGTGATTTATGAGTTTGTCACCTTGTAGCTGTGATTATGGGTTATGTTACCTTGTAGCTGTGATTTATGAGTTATGTCACCTGGCAGCTGTGATTTATGAGTTATGTCACATTGTGGCTGTGATTATGGGTTATGTTACCTTGTAGCTGTGATTATGGGTTATGTTACCTTGTAGCTGTGATTATGGGTTATGTTACCTTGTAGCTGTGATTTATGAGTTATGTCACCTTGTGGCTGTGATTTATGAGTTATGTCACCTTGTAGCTGTGATTTATGAGTTATGTCACCTTGTAGCTGTGATTTATGTGTTATGTCACCTTGTAGCTGTGATTTATGAGTTATGTCACCTTGTAGCTGTGATTTATGAGTTATGTCACATTGTAGCTGTGATTTATGAGTTATGTCACCTTGTAGCTGTGATTATGGGTTATGTTACCTTGTGGCTGTGATTATGGGTTATGTTACCTTGTAGCTGTGATTATGGGTTATGTCACCTTGTAGCTGTGATTATGGGTTATGTCACCTTGTAGCTGTGATTATGGGTTATGTTACCTTGTAGCTGTGATTATGGGTTATGTTACCTTGTAGCTGTGATTATGGGTTATGTTACCTTGTAGCTGTGATTATGGGTTATGTTACCTTGTAGCTGTGATTATGGGTTATGTTACCTTGTAGCTGTGATTATGGGTTATGTTACCTTGAAGCTGTGATTATGGGTTATGTTACCTTGTAGCTGTGATTATGAGTTATGTTACCTTGTATCTGTGATTATGGGTTATGTTACCTTGTAGCTGTGATTATGGGTTATGTTACCTTGTGGCTGTGATTATGGGTTATGTTACCTTGTAGCTGTGATTATGGGTTATGTCACATTGTAGCTGTGATTATGGGTTATGTTACCTTGTAGCTGTGATTATGGGTTATGTTACCTTGTAGCTGTGATTATGGGTTATGTCACCTTGTAGCTGTGATTATGGGTTATGTTACCTTGTAGCTGTGATTATGGGTTATGTTACCTTGTAGCTGTGATTATGGGTTATGTCACCTTGTAGCTGTGATTATGGGTTATGTTACCTTGTGGCTGTGATTATGGGTTATGTTACCTTGTAGCTGTGATTATGGGTTATGTCACCTTGTAGCTGTGATTATGGGTTATGTTACCTTGTAGCTGTGATTATGGGTTATGTTACCTTGTAGCTGTGATTATGGGTTATGTTACCTTGTAGCTGTGATTATGGGTTATGTCACCTTGTAGCTGTGATTATGGGTTATGTTACCTTGTAGCTGTGATTATGGGTTATGTCACCTTGTAGCTGTGATTATGGGTTATGTTACCTTGTAGCTGTGATTATGGGTTATGTCACCTTGTAGCTGTGATTATGGGTTATGTTACCTTGTAGCTGTGATTATGGGTTATGTTACCTTGTAGCTGTGATTATGGGTTATGTTACCTTGTAGCTGTGATTATGAGTTATGTTACCTTGTAGCTGTGATTATGGGTTATGTTACCTTGTAGCTGTGATTATGGGTTATGTTACCTTGTGGCTGTGATTATGGGTTATGTTACCTTGTAGCTGTGATTATGGGTTATGTCACCTTGTAGCTGTGATTATGGGTTATGTTACCTTGTAGCTGTGATTATGGGTTATGTTACCTTGTAGCTGTGATTATGGGTTATGTCACCTTGTAGCTGTGATTATGGGTTATGTTACCTTGTAGCTGTGATTATGGGTTATGTTACCTTGTAGCTGTGATTATGGGTTATGTCACCTTGTAGCTGTGATTATGGGTTATGTTACCTTGTGGCTGTGATTATGGGTTATGTTACCTTGTAGCTGTGATTATGGGTTATGTCACCTTGTAGCTGTGATTATGGGTTATGTTACCTTGTAGCTGTGATTATGGGTTATGTTACCTTGTAGCTGTGATTATGGGTTATGTTACCTTGTAGCTGTGATTATGGGTTATGTCACCTTGTAGCTGTGATTATGGGTTATGTTACCTTGTAGCTGTGATTATGGGTTATGTCACCTTGTAGCTGTGATTATGGGTTATGTTACCTTGTAGCTGTGATTATGGGTTATGTCACCTTGTAGCTGTGATTATGGGTTATGTTACCTTGTAGCTGTGATTATGGGTTATGTTACCTTGTAGCTGTGATTATGGGTTATGTTAGCTTGTAGCTGTGATTATGGGTTATGTCACCTTGTAGCTGTGATTATGGGTTATGTCACCTTGTAGCTGTGATTATGGGTTATGTTACCTTGTAGCTGTGATTATGGGTTATGTCACCTTGTAGCTGTGATTATGGGTTATGTTACCTTGTAGCTGTGATTATGGGTTATGTTACCTTGTAGCTGTGATTATGGGTTATGTCACCTTGTAGCTGTGATTATGGGTTATGTCACCTTGTAGCTGTGATTATGGGTTATGTCACCTTGTAGCTGTGATTATGGGTTATTTTACCTTGTAGCTGTGATTATGGGTTATGTTACCTTGTAGCTGTGATTATGGGTTATGTTACCTTGTAGCTGTGATTATGGGTTATGTTACCTTGTAGCTGTGATTATGGGTTATGTTACCTTGTAGCTGTGATTATGGGTTATGTTACCTTGTAGCTGTGATTATGGGTTATGTTACCTTGTAGCTGTGATTATGGGTTATGTTACCTTGTGGCTGTGATTATGGGTTATGTTACCTTGTAGCTGTGATTATGGGTTATGTTACCTTGTAGCTGTGATTATGGGTTATGTTACCTTGTAGCTGTGATTATGGGTTATGTTACCTTGTAGCTGTGATTATGGGTTATGTTACCTTGTAGCTGTGATTATGGGTTATGTTACCTTGTAGCTGTGATTATGGGTTATGTTACCTTGTAGCTGTGATTATGGGTTATGTCACCTTGTAGCTGTGATTATGGGTTATGTTACCTTGTAGCTGTGATTATGGGTTATGTTACCTTGTACCTGTGATTATGGGTTATGTTACCTTTTAGCTGTGATTATGGGTTATGTTACCTTGTAGCTGTGATTATGGGTTATGTTACCTTGTGGCTGTGATTATGGGTTATGTTACCTTGTAGCTGTGATTATGGGTTATGTTACCTTGTAGCTGTGATTATGGGTTATGTTACCTTGTAGCTGTGATTATGGGTTATGTTACCTTGTAGCTGTGATTATGGGTTATGTTACCTTGTAGCTGTGATTATGGGATATGTTACCTTGTAGCTGTGATTATGGGTTATGTTACCTTGTGGCTGTGATTATGGGTTATGTTACCTTGTAGCTGTGATTATGGGTTATGTTACCTTGTAGCTGTGATTATGGGTTATGTTACCTTGTAGCTGTGATTACGGGTTATGTTACCTTGTAGCTGTGATTATGGGTTATGTTACCTTGTAGCTGTGATTATGGGTTATGTTACCTTGTAGCTGTGATTATGGGTTATGTTACCTTGTAGCTGTGATTATGGGTTATGTCACCTTGTAGCTGTGATTATGGGTTATGTTACCTTGTAGCTGTGATTATGGGTTATGTTACCTTGTAGCTGTGATTATGGGTTATGTTACCTTGTAGCTGTGATTATGGGTTATGTTACCTTGTAGCTGTGATTATGGGTTATGTTACCTTTTGGCTGTGATTATGGGCTATGTTACCTTGTAGCTGTGATTATGGGTTATGTTACCTTGTAGCTGTGATTATGGGTTATGTTACCTTGTAGCTGTGATTATGGGTTATGTTACCTTGTAGCTGTGATTATGGGTTATGTTACCTTGTAGCTGTGATTATGGGTTATGTTACCTTGTGGCTGTGATTATGGGTTATGTCACCTTGTAGCTGTGATTATGGGTTATGTTACCTTGTAGCTGTGATTATGGGTTATGTTACCTTGTAGCTGTGATTGTGGGTTATGTTACCTTGTAGCTGTGATTACGGGTTATGTTACCTTGTAGCTGTGATTATGGGTTATGTTACCTTGTAGCTGTGATTATGGGTTATGTTACCTTGTAGCTGTGATTATGGGTTATGTTACCTTGTAGCTGTGATTATGGGTTATGTCACCTTGTAGCTGTGATTATGGGTTATGTTACCTTGTAGCTGTGATTATGGGTTATGTTACCTTGTAGCTGTGATTATGGGTTATGTTACCTTGTAGCTGTGATTATGGGTTATGTTACCTTGTAGCTGTGATTATGGGTTATGTTACCTTGTGGCTGTGATTATGGGTTATGTTACCTTGTAGCTGTGATTATGGGTTATGTTACCTTGTAGCTGTGATTATGGGTTATGTTACCTTGTAGCTGTGATTATGGGTTATGTTACCTTGTAGCTGTGATTATGGGTTATGTTACCTTGTAGCTGTGATTATGGGTTATGTTACCTTGTGGCTGTGATTATGGGTTATGTCACCTTGTAGCTGTGATTATGGGTTATGTTACCTTGTAGCTGTGATTATGGGTTATGTTACCTTGTAGCTGTGATTATGGGTTATGTTACCTTGTAGCTGTGATTATGGGTTATGTTACCTTGTAGCTGTGATTATGGGTTATGTTACCTTGTAGCTGTGATTATGGGTTATGTCACCTTGTAGCTGTGATTATGGGTTATGTTACCTTGTAGCTGTGATTATGGGTTATGTTACCTTGTAGCTGTGATTATGGGTTATGTCACCTTGTGGCTGTGATTATGGGTTATGTCACCTTGTAGCTGTGATTATGGGTTATGTTACCTTGTAGCTGTGATTATGGGTTATGTCACCTTGTAGCTGTGATTATGGGTTATGTTACCTTGTAGCTGTGATTATGGGTTATGTTACCTTGTAGCTGTGATTATGGGTTATGTTACCTTGTAGCTGAAGAAGGGTTCTAAAGTGGAGTAATGTTGAATGTTTACTCGTTGAGAAAGTTATCACTTACAATAACTCACCAAACTACTGATAAACTTGCTAGTATTGTCTCTCTATAATATATAAGATAGTCTGTTAAATGATAACAGTGAAACACTGCAACAATAAATTATAACAGTGAGACACTGCAACAATAAATTATAACAGTGAGACACTGCAACAATAAATTATAACAGTGAAACACTGCAACAATAAATTATAACAGTGAAACACTGCAACAATAAATTATAACAGTGAAACACTGCAACAATAAATTATAACGATAAATAGGTTTACGCATGAAAAAAATGCACACTGAATGAAAAATAAAAATTGAACTCCCTGGATGTAATAAGCAATAAAAATAATAATAATAATAATAATAATAATAATAATAATAATAATAATAATAATAATAATAATAATAATAACAATAATAATAATAATAATAATCAATAATAATAATTGAAGTAGCACTTGAAGCTGCAAGAAAATGCAATGAAAATTTGAATCAATGTACATGTAAAATAATGAATAATAAAAAATAATAAGATAAAGTAGACTGCACAGCAATATTTAACAAAATAAAGAAAATAAATGCAAGGTTACTGGGGATGAAGAATAAAGAATTAACAGAATACTCTACTTAAAGGTAATTATATAAGTGTACTCAGGAAAAATTACTTAGGTTTGTAGATAATAAATATGATATGGGATATAGAGATATAGGATAACACAGAGAAATGATTATGTAACATTAAAGGTATTGCAGAAGAAAGTCATACTAAATATAAGAGTCAAAACTATGGAACAAGAGTTTCTGAAACAGTTCATTAGTCTATATTCACTTTAAGCTCTTTAAAATGTTCTTTGCACACGCAAATATCTGTAAAAATGTTCTCAACACACACACACACACGCAAATTTCTGTAATAATGACGGAAAGATGTTGATTGAAGGTAGGTGTAGTGGAGAAAGGTGGTGACATCAGCTGACCTCGGCGAACATTTGCAATTCGCCGAAACTGGACGATAGCGCTCTAGGTGACCTCGGGTGCTGGCGCACAGAACATTGCTTGATCTGGTCCCTCAGAAAATAAATACAGGAAAAAGAAAACAGGAAAATGGAGTCAGGCAGCTGGAGGTAGCAGTCAGCTGGATGTTGTTGTTCGTGAGTGTTGTAGCATGATGTCATGATTGGTTCGTTGGTTCCCCCTCAGTTCAAGCAGCTCTGCGGCTGAACACACAAAAACAACAAAAATACTACAGTTTTCTCTTTCTCTGCTGCGTTGGCTTACAGGAATAATCTCACACCTAGAGAGGCTGATGTCGTAGGGGTTCTTAAAAGGAGATATCGAGGGTTGAAGATAGACACACTTGTTGGATGGTAACGCTATATTGTCAGACTGTGGTAATGGGAGATGGATCCCCCAGCCTGCCTTGTTCTGCCTATGTCTACATGCTGACTAAGGGGGAGGCAGAGGTATGAACGTACACATGCGCATCCCGTGACATCACACAAACAGTCACTCGGCCTAAGGGGTCTTCTTTATAAAGCACATGGATGATACTATAATGCTCAGCTAATCTATACAACACCTGTAAGGGGATTCAGCAACTTTGCTGACAGCTCGGTCATGTTACGTATGTCGTCTCGACATACACTACTATCCTATAGGCTGAACAGGCAGGTGGTTCTGGGCTGATTCTATACAATAACAAATTCATATATAACTTAGAACTAATGGATGGTATCATAATGGATGTTAACAAAATGAGTTTTACGTAATGGGTGTTAACGTAATCACTTTAAACGTAATGAGTTTTAACATAATGCATTACAAACTATGAGAACAAATCATTGTACAATACGGGTGGAATTGATCGATCGATCTGTATTCATGCACTCTATGGATTCTGAGGAAGAATAAATATTTATATATACAAGATGAAATTAACAGCAAAGGCATCTGGTGCACTCAGATCATTACTGTCAAATTCTCAGAATACGGAGAGAATGTGAACACGAAAAAATTTTTTCTGAAAAACTGATCAGTTAATAACAAACAGTTGACAATTTCCTTCATCTCGGACAACTAGTTATACAGGCTATGTACATTTAAACCCAATTCTGCGAGGGTGAGGTTTACATATGCAGAATGGTTATCATCTCTGGGAGGATCGAATTCCTCTGCAATGGCTAATACATGCCTTGACTGAGGGAGATCTGAACAAGTATCTGCAAAAGATACTTGTGGGTTTCTCATTACTTGTCGAGTACGCAGGGAGTAACGACATTCAGGTTGATTATCTGACTGAATATTTGAGGTAGAGGGTACAGAGTCAAGAGGATTTTCAGCATCTGTCACATTAGTCTGGGTAGCAATATCATCAACATCGCATACTAATTTCATATGATCTAAATGCGATTCTTTGTACTTGCCAGTACTAATTTCTCTAACCTTATACTTATTGCCAGAGATATGTTCTACAACTCGATAAGGGCCGACAAATTTTTGATTGAGCTTAGGCATTTCGGATGTTTTGTTGGAATTTATTAGCATTACTCTTGAACCTACTTTTACTTTTGATGGCTTAGCATGGCTATTTGTTACTCTAGTAAATTCTGCTGTTGATTTATGAAGTGTTCACGGATTCTTCTAAAAACGCTTTGAGCCATGCTTGTACGAGTTGCTACGAAATCATCAGGGTTGTAATTAGATTTTGGAGTGGAATGTAACAACTCATAGGGTAAACGCTTGTCTACACCATACAATGCATAATGTGGAGTATCACCTATGGAAGCATTGTAAGCAGAATTTATGGCACATTGGACATCTGGTATAACTTCATCCCAAGTTTCACTATTGGGGTTGATAGTGGCTCTCAAAACATCAAGTACTTTCTTATTGGTTCGTTCAGCTAACCCATTGCTGGCAGGATGATGAGGAACAATGGTGGATTTAGAGATCTTGTACAAAGTACACAAATTTTCAAGAATCTCATTACAGAATTCACCTCCATTATCTGCTACTAAGGACTTAGGGGTGGTATGCCTGCAGATAATGTGTTCTTTAAATGCTTTAGCTACTGTCTCTGCAGTCTTATCTGCAATAGGAACTAACTCACAATATCTGGTGAAATGGTCTACCATAACACACAGATGTTTGTTGCCTTGGAGGGAACATTTAAAATTGGTTAATAAATCAAGGGCAACTCTTTCTCATGGTTCGCTAGTGGTTGGGTACACTAGGATTGGATTAGGCCCATTGACATTTCCTTTATGTTGCATACAGACACTACATTTCTTAACATACTCAGAAATGTCAGTTGCCATACGTGGCCAAAAGTATTTCATTCTGGCTTGTTTCACAGAACGATCCATACCAGGGTGTGCAACACCTGGTGCATCATTAACTAGCTGTAGAGCTACGTTCACTAGTGACTGTGGAATTACTAACTGGTACACTCTTCTACTTGGAGTACTCAACTCGGCTGTTCGATACAGAAATTCCTGGCTTATTACAAAGTCACTAATGGGTGCTGGTGGCTTCAGAGTAAGAATAAGATCTTCCTGGAGCAGGAATCGAATCACACCAGACCACATGGGATCTGTTCTTTGGGCATTTTTGACATCCTCGACAGTAAATGGAGGATCTGCAGTAACTACACTAACGTGTCATGATAAAGCATCTGTGACTACATTTGACTTGCCAGGTAAATGTTCAAAGGTGGGATTGAACTCTTGGATAGTCAAGGTCCATCTGGCTAACCTTCCAGTAGGTTGTTTATTCTGGAATAAAGGTATCAGTGGTGCATGGTCTGTCAAGACATGAACAGGGTACTGGTAAATAATGCCTCAGAAGTGCTTTAAAGACCATACTATTGCTAAAGCTTCTTGCTCCGTTACTGTATAATTACGTTCAGCCTTCGTAAGGACTCGGCTAGCAAATGCAACTGCGTTGTACTTGCCATCAGTCTTCTGAGCTAGTACGGCACCTATGCCAGTAGAACTGGCATCAGTTGTCAGATAGAAGGGCTTAGAAAAATCTGGAAATTTCAAAATTGGAGCAGATGTTAGCTTTTCTTTTAGAGTTTGGAATGCTCTTTCTTGACGGAAGGTCCAAACGAAAGGAGCATCTTTCTTAAGCAATTCAGTTAGCGGAGCTGCTATTGAAGAAAAATTTGCAATGAAAGATCTGTAGAAACCTGCTAGACCCACAAAGGATCTTACAGCATCAGCAGTTTTGGGAGTTGGAAAATTTAGTACTGCTGTTACTTTACTTTGATCAGTCGTAACCCCTGTAGGAGTGACTACGTGACCCAGAAACTTAATTTCTGATCTGAAAAATTGACATTTGGACAGTTTGATCTTTAAATTGGCTTCTTCAAGATTGCCAAGTACTATATCAAGTCTTTTCAGGTGTGTATCCACGTCTTTGGACATGACGATTACGTCATCTAAGTACACCATAAGTGCTTTACCTATTAGACCTCTAAAGATATTGGTCATGAGTCTAGAGAACGTGATAAGAGAGGATCGTAACCCAAAAGCCATTCGAAGGAAGTGATAATGACCTGTGGGAGTAGAGAATGCGGTTAACTCTTGGCTGTCCTCGTGAAGAGGGACTTGCCAAAACCCTTGTAACAAGTCCAGAGTCGAGAAGGCTTTGTTATCTCCGATGTTGCGTAAAAGATCACCTAGTACAGGAAGTGGGAAGCGATCTGGAATAGTTTTTGCATTTAACTTCCTAAAGTCAATCACCGGGCGCCAAGTGCCGTCCTTCTTAGGCACTAGGATCAAGGGCGCATTCCAGGATGAATTGCTATGTGCAATAACTCCATCATCGAGCATCTGATTGATCAATTCCTCTGCGACAGCAACTTGGGAATGAGGCATTCTGTACGCAGGTATATAGATAGGTCTAGTACCAGGTTCAAGTGGAATATGATGGAACAATAAATTCGTTATACCCATCTTCTCACCTGGTAAGGCAATGGCTTTACAACGTTTGTTCAACAGCGTCAACAAGCGCTTGACTTCGTCTGGGAAATCAGTGGGAGCTAAGTCTTTCTCCTCAACTGGTGGGATGGATTGATCCAGTGGAGTGGAAGAGGTCTCCCCTGTTGAAATAGCACCGACCCACTAGCCAGGTGACACTTCATCCTGTACTTAAACAAGGTAAGGATAGTGAACTAGGTTAACGAGATTGATATTTGCTCTGAGACGAACACTGTGACCCGAAGTGTTAGCAAGGAATAAATGGATCTTACTGTCTCTTACAACGTGTAAGGAAGGTTCAACAAATAAACCCTTGACCTTGCAGAAATCACTGTCAACTAGGACGTTATCACCATCTGGAACATTAGGAACAACAACAGACACTCTAGTGAGAGCACTAGCTGCAACAGAGACGTCTTTCTGCAGATGGCATGTGACATCAACAAGAGATGGCATTACTAGTTTCAAGTAATCGTTTTCCAACAAGGTATCCCCTGTGGAGAAACTACTACTTGAACTAGCAGACATTGCAGGGATAGGCTGTGCACTCAAAGCAGTCTGAGTGTCCCTGGACACTTGAGGCAACGGAACACTATCCTGCAAGTCTGAAGGTGTAGGTAGAACACAGATGGGAGTGACAGATTTACCAGTGCCTGACTGCTTGGGTATGCTACTGGAGAATGCATTGGCTTGTAAGGACTTAATCCATACATCATACTCTGCGGCAGTATGGCAGATTTCTGATCCAAGCTGGTAACCCCAAAATGGAATGATCAAGTCATCAATTTGGGCATGCCATCGGTAAGGGTCGAGCACAATGCGTAAGTCTCGCATGGAAGCAAATCCCAGTAGAAGGTCACCAGGGAAAGTAATCTAGTCAACAACAAGAAAAGCAGCAGTAAAGTCTCTGCCTTGGATAGTAAAGGTGAGCGAAGTCTGACCTCGGACTCGCAGAAGGGAACCAGCTACTCCACTAAAGGAGGTTACAGCAGTTGGTTCAACGAGGAGGACATGTCATAACTGCTTCTCTTTAAACAAGCTAGACCTGATGATATTAACTTGCGCACCAGAGTCCATGAACACATGAACGGGCGCTTTATGGATAGAAGCTTGTACCAAAGGACCTATCATTTCGTTAGGAGTTATGTGCAAACAGAAAAGTGGGTTGTCATCGGAGAAGGCATTTTCTACTTCATCCCCAAATTCCTCTACGTCAGAGACGTGTGAAGCAGCATCAACAGCGAGGTTGTCATTCTCAAGGCTGGCTAAGGCTTCATAGGAATTTTGAACTGGGATGGTGTACTCATTATCACCTACTGTCACGACTGGACGAGTAGACTGGGGCACTCGGATTCCCCCGAATTGGAAGAATGAGCCTGGTTCTGGTTAGTTTGTGAACCACAACGTCTGTTTCCTCTCCTGGCTCTGCAGTTGGAACAGCTACGGAAAGATCTAGAGTACTGCAGGTTGTAGAGAGCGTTGCACTCAGATGTGTCATGTCCATGAATTCTATGATAAGTACAGTAGGGAAGATCTGACTGGTACTCATCATCAGTATGACACCTCTTAGGGTGACTATCAGGACAATTAATTGCAATATGGCCACGGTAACCACAATTGTAGCAAGTTCTTTGACTGTGGATACTGTACATACTACGGGTGCTATGGGAATGATGGCTCTTAACACTAGCTTTGGATGATGGACACGAGTGATTAAGGTTGGGAGTTTTGGCAGTAGCACAAACTAGAGGAAGTACAGGAGTGGACAAAGTGGTTGGTGTAGACTTACAATAAGGGAAGGTTCCCTCGGGACACAAATTTCGTACATGGATGAGAGCTGCGAGTGGTCCCATAGTAGCATCTAGCGGACTTGAATTGTACACATACATAGATGTCAGTGGCATTAGTTGTTTAATAACTCCAAATGCAGCTAATTTGGCAAACCCTTCAAGGGCTGGTTTATCGTTATCTTTAAGGTACTTGGAATTTTGACCTGCTTTAACGAATGAGGACATTAGGTTATTAAGACGAAGGGCAAGCTCATCTAATGACTCTTCTGGCCTCGGAGCTGTGCAAACTAATTCTTTGAGAACGACAAACAGATCGGTTTCTCGCACCAGTTCGAGATAGTTACAAATTAACTGTTCATAGCCTTGCCACCTGGTTAGATCTTGAAAGTCCTTCATATGAATTAAGTTAAACACATGTGAGGCAGCTGGAGAATGGGCTAGACTCTCCTTTCCGATACTAATTAAACAACTCTCAGATGGAAGACCATCTACTGAAGCATTAGCTCTGGCTCGAACAGCGGTAAACCAACCTTCTAGGTTGTCTGGATTACCATTGAACAATGGCATAGCATCATACGGATCACGACTAAAATTACGCAGGCTAGAAGTCTGAGTATATCTATTGTTTGATAAGGAGTTACTCGAATTTTGGGCTGACGCATTAATGGTTGTACTAGCAGCATGTGCTGAGGCATCACTTAAGAAAACTTGAGACATGTTTGCAAAATGTAAAACAAGACTTTAGAGAAACAAAAGAAAATGTAACTGAGGAACACACAACACAGTGAACTTAAATGGGAAGAAAATGCTTAACTATTCTGCATAAGTAATTAAAAATTGACAGGTCACACAGTAAGCAAAGAACTCACAGTCACAGAGAAAATACTCAACTGAACAAACAATGCTTTGGAAATCAAGAGAACTTGTACTTTACTCAAATCTAATTTGCTCAATTTTACTTTAAATTGAATGAATGGCACAGTGAGTTGTCTTTACTCTCAATGCAATAGGGAAATACAACAATAAAATGATAAAATGGACTCAATAAAGCTTGTGCAAAATAAAACAAACTAGGAAACAATTCACTGAAATGAAATAAAATGGCACAGAAAGAATAAAATATTTTGCACAGAACAGAGCATATGAAACTGCACTGAAATAAACTGTAGCAATATTGCAAATAACAATTGCTAATCAAAAAGTATTGTACAACACTGCACAAAATTTCTGCAAGAAAAACTTTAATGGCAACACAATGTTTACACAAGAATTATTGCAAAATGAGTCAATGTGCAATAATAAAAAAAATATTACACACACAAGAAAAGAAATATATCAAGGAGTGAACTGAGTGAACACTTTAACTCTTAACTACAACTTAAGCAACACTTAACAAACAAAAGAACAATTTACTTTAAAAGAAGAACTTAAAAATTGCACTAAGAGTGAATTTGTTCAATGAAACATGGAAAATAATAGGTGCTAAAACACAGAACAAAAAAAGTTTGAACACTTGCAGTGATGCAGAACACAACACATCAACATAAACACAATACTAGAATTTTCTTGCAATGAAACTTGATGTGCGAAAACTTTGATAATAATGATTTCTTGCTTGCACAAAATAATGGAACTATTGTCTGTGGAAATAAGACAAATTAGACACTGACTAAGTGAAAAGAATATGAACACAAGAATGTTCAACACACAGAGAACAAAACAAGAATACACAAATGCTGGGATGAAAAAAAAATATATATAACTGAGACAACACTGAGTTGTGATGCAACTAAATAAATTACTGAATTACTGAGAACACAAGGTGATTGTGAAGTGTAAACACAAGTTCTATACTGCTCATATGTTGCACACACAACAAAGGAAAAACACTAAGTACTTACTTCAAGTGTATAAAAAGAAACACAACACAACAGACATGAAATAATAGCACGAAAATTAACACTGAATTAAGAAGATAAAAAAAATATTGCAATCAGTATATAATAAACACTGAGTCTAATCAAGAGTCACTGAATGTCACTAAGAGAAAAATCACTGGAAACATGAAAAGAAATGTCTCAACACTCGCAAATGTCTCTATGAAAAATATTATCGCTGTAATGACTTGGTGTAGAATGAGGTGGAAGGTGGAGGGGTGGAGGCTATCGTCTCGTGGCTGGCTATTGTCCTCACGTGATTGAAGAATTGCACTTACATCGACGATAGACACACACAGGAGGCTTTTCAACGATGGTGCAAAACAAACTCTAGCTCTTGACCCCCTATGTGGTCTTTAAAATATGGTGCTATAACCCCTAGTAGTGTACCAAAACACTGGTAGAGGTTGGGTGAGTGGGTTAATGGCTGGGTGAGGCGTCTGAGGCAGTGGTGTCGAGTGGTTGGGTGGGTGGGCTTAACAGGACTAAAGCTGGACCGCGTGGTGAGACACACGTGGTCAGTGGGGCTATGGGATGAACGGCGTAATCCTCACTGAAGACAACCACACTGGCGTGAAGATATTCTAAGCTGGCTGGCTTAAAATACACCCTCGAAATACCACACACCACAAGGATGAAAAAGAGCACTCAGAATGGCTTGGAGCTTGAATCACAGCAATGAAGACTGTACTCACGTGGTTTGCTTGAGTACTGGGGTAAGACACCTGGGTTAGTTGCTAGCTGGCTTATCTTAACCCTTCACAAAGAATAGCTTGATAACTTCTCATGATGAGCACAGCAGGGGTGGAAAGCTGGCTTGGCAGGCAAAACTGGATGGAGTAGGCTAGGCTGGACTGGACTCGGTTGTTCTGACTCCCCCACCACAGACTGGAAGCTGGCTTATTTTGCAAACTCGGGTCAACCCCTCGGGAGTGATGCAAATAAGCAGATAAACGCTAATACAAAGAGACTGACCATTGAATAATGTAGTGGCTGGTAGAAACTTGGGCGAGTAGCTGGCTTGAGGTAGCTGGCTGGCTAGGTCGAGCGTACCCTGCTCGGCAGGCCTAGTCACAAGATGTCGGCCGGCCCAGTAGAAATTTATCTCCAGAAATCGCTGTAATCGTCAGGATTACAGGCCCTCCGTTGCCACCAATTTGTCGTAGGGATTCTTAAAAGGAGATATCGAGGGTTGAAGATAGACACTCTTGTTGGATAGTAATGCTATATTGTCAGACTGTGGTAATGGGAGATGGAGCCCCCAGCATGCCTTGTCCTGCCTATGTCTACACGCCGACTGAGGGGGAGGCAGAGGTACGAACGTACACATGCGCATGTGACGTCACACAAACATTCACTCGGCCTAAGGGGTCTTCTATATAAAGCACATGGATGATACTATACAACACATGTAAGGGGATTCAGCAACTATGCTGACACTGAGACGGCTGGACTGCTTGCAAATGATAACACAGACGGTGAAGGAGGCAGACTGGTAGGACTGGCTTACCGCTGGTTTGGCTTAATTTGCAAGAAACCCGGATCTACTAAATGAAGGCCAGCAAATAAGCCACATACACTAAGCATACACACCAGAGATTACTGTAGAGGTGTGCCTAGATGGCTGAGTTACTGCCTTGACTGAGGTAACCGTCCACCAGCTTTGCGAGTACACTCCACTAGCACGTAAATATTTTACGTAAACACCACTGTTACCATTTGTCGCGAAGGGTTCTAAAGTGAAGTAATGGTGAATGATAACTCACTGAGACGGTTATACTGATATATTGAGGAAGCCCAGCCTGCAGTCTAATGTCCTGACTGTCTGAGGGTACGTGTCTGACTGTCTACGTCCTCAAAGTGGGGTTGTCAAACAGTTCAAAGTCTGCTGATCTGACAGCATTTGAAGTCCGTGACTGTTGACTGTTGTGCAGGCAGAACGTCTCTTCAGTAACTGTATCCAGGTGTTACACTGTTTAGTTGTCAGCATGTCAGTATTTTATACCATTGTTTTAATGATTTTGTTTATAATTTATTTATTTATTTATTTATTTATAATTTGAGCACACATACAGAGGTACAAAAAAATACAGATAAGAGCAGCATGCCAAAGCCACTTATACTATGCATAGCATTACGGGCTGGCTTAAAATTAACTTAAGATTAACTAAGCAATGATGAAATCAGTGAAAAACATTAATGTAAACAGATTACTATAAAGCACAAGTGAGTATTACAAAGACAGGTCATATGGTTGCATGCATTGTTGTAAATTCAGTAGAATGGAGTATTCTGTTAGGTAGTGTATTTAAAAAATAATAAAGTTAGATTGGGTTTTAGGTTTAACATTTATGTGATATAATTGTGAGAAACATTTAAGGTATACAATTTATAAGGTTCAGTTATTCAGTATTTATTTGGTTTTGGGTGAGTAAGTGATCTTTGAGAAGAGACTTGAATTTATAAACAGGTAGTGTTTCTTTTATATTTACAGGTAATGAATTCCAGATTTTAGGGCCTTTTATGTGCATTGAGTTTTTGCATAGCGTGAGATGGACACGAGGAATATCAAAGAGTGATCTGTGCCTTGTGTTATGGTCATGTGTTCTGTTGAGGTTGGCAAGGAGATGTTTGAGGGGAGGGTTAATATCAGAGTTGAGTGTTCTATGTATGTAATAGGTGCAGTAATAAGTATGGATGTTTTGTATGGTGAGTAGGTTGAGTGTATTGAATATTGGTGGAGTGTGCTGCCTGTAGTGAGAATTTGTTATCATTCTAACTGCAGCCTTTTGTTGGGTAATTAGTGGTCTGAGATGGTTACTTGTTGTTGAGCCCCATGCACAAATTCCATAGGTGAGATAGGGGTAAATAAGAGAGTGATATAGGGCCAGGAGGGCTGACTGTGGAGCATAGTACCGTATCTTCGATAGTATGCCTACAGTCTTGGAAATTTTCTTAGAAATTTGTTGTATATGTGTATGAAATTTGAGTCTATTATCAAGGTGGATTCCTAAGAATTTTCCCTCTGTTAGCTTTGTGATAGGTGATCCGTTTACCATTATGTTAAGAGGGACATCTGTAGCTCTGTTACCAAACTGAATGAAGTAGGTTTTGTCAATGTTTAGTGTAAGTTTGTTAGTACTCATCCAGGTAGATATTTTCTGTAATTCGGTATTTACAGTATTGGCTACCGTGACTGGGCTCGGGTGGGAGAAGACGTATGTTGTGTCATCAGCAAATAGTGTGGGTTTGAGTAATTGCGAAGCATTTGGTAGGTCATTTATGTATAGGAGAAAGAGAAGAGGGCCAAGGACACTTCCCTGTGGGACACCAACTGTAATTGGTTGTGCAGAAGAGTTTGCCCCATTTGCGTACACATATTGGCTTCTGTTGCTGAGGTATGACTTGAGGTAGTTGAGGGAGTGCCCTCTTATACCATAGTGTGACAATTTTACGTGGAGCAAGTCATGGTCAACTGTATCAAAAGCTTTACGTAAGTCAGTGAAGATCCTCAGTGGGACTTCTTTTTTCTCTATTGCAGTGTATATATGTTCTAGCATGTGTATAATAGCATCATTAGTATTTTTATTAGGCCTGAATCCAAATTGGCAGGGGTTGAGTATGTTTTGGGAGATAAGGTAGGAGTAGATTCGTTTATGAATTAATTTTTCGAAGATTTTTGAGAGAGGGTGTAAGTTGGATATTGGCCTATAGTTATTCAACTCTGTTTGGTCTCCTCCTTTGTGGATCGGGGTGACCCTTGCTATTTTGAGTACTGTAGGGAAGGTGGAGGATTCAATGGATTTGTTAAAGAGTGTTGCAATGATTGGTGATAGCACTTGTGACACTTTTTTGTATATAAAGGGTGGTAAGGTATTTAAATAAATATTTAAATATTTAAATATTAATATGTGAGGGATGTGCTTAAATCTGCTCAGGGAGAGATTTTGCAAAAAGTAAGAGTGGATCTAAGAGATTCAGAGGAGATCACTGACTTTCCTTCATCAGTTTAAGAGATCAGAGAACGTGATCACTAACTTACCTTCTACTGTGAATTATTATGTGAGGAAATTACCTGTATGAGGTTTACAGGGTATTACCTAGATTATTACATACAAGTAATATGGCTGAGATAAGTGGGACTAAAGTCACAGTAGGTCGTCAAACTGTCACTCCCTCGATGCCCACTTCTTCACTACTCTCACAAAAAAAGCTAGACCTGACATTAAATTAATAATTATAATATTCAAACCAGCTACTTTGGTAAATTAAAGTTGTAGACTGTATATGATTAGGCTTGCTGGGTACACAAAAGAAATTCATATTGCCACTTAACATTTAATTACTTTAGATGGATTACACCACAACACCTACCTGACACCTAGATTAGCCAGCTTGAGATCTAAATGCAACGACTAATGGCGAACTTCCCTGTGAGTGATGTTCAGATCCCTTTTCTTCCACCATCCACACGTAATTCTTGAGGTACCACAAGTTTCCTGTTCCAATTCTTCAGCAGGGGACATTAACATGGGTTTCTAATAATAAATTCAGGCAGAAACCCCTGAATTTGGCTCAGAAGATGCTGGATTATTAGCAGAATTTCCAACGACAACCAGTGTTCACAAATTACAAATGGCGTCTTTTATTTTTCTGTCCATGTTGCCGAATTGTGTTTTCCACACTATTTATCCCGATTCTTCAGCAGGAACATGTCAGCAATTTCTAAATTATGGATTGAGTCCGATATACACTAATTGATCTTCGAAAACGCCTGATTACATTGCACAATTCAGACCAATGTTCACACATTAAATTCAAGATGGCGTCGTTGCCGCGTCACTTCACCGGCTGTTCTGCATCTTCCCCCTCAATCAAAATTTCTCGAAGGATCCACACGGTATTACATTTTAATACATAATCATTATATTATTTATTTATATGTTCTTCATTTAAGAAATTATGTAAAAAAATTCCACACCTTCATCAATATAAGAGATTCAATGAACGAGACCACTGACTTTCCTTCATCAATATTCATATATTCAACACATATTTTATATTATTGTTTCTTTGTAACAGGAGAGCAGCGTCTCTGCTGCGGCCAAGGACCCTGGACTGGCTAAGAAGTTATGGGAAGTCAGTGAGCAGCTAGTTAAGCTGAGACCTGAGGAGAGACACTACTAGCCAAGAAGAAATATTACTAGCCAAGAAGAAATATTACTAGCCAAGAAGAAACATTGCTAGCCAAGAAGAAACATTACTAGCCAAGAAGAAATATTACTAGCCAAGAAGAAATATTACTAGCCAAGAAGAAATATTACTAGCCAAGAAGAAATATTACTAGCCAAGAAGAAATATTACTAGCCAAGAAGAAACATTACTAGCCAAGAAGAAATATTACTAGCCAAGAAGAAATATTACTAGCCAAGAAGAAATATTACTAGCCAAGAAGAAATATTACTAGCCAAGAAGAAATATTACTAGCCAAGAAGAAATATTACTAGCCAAGAAGAAATATTACTAGCCAAGAAGAAATATTACTAGCCAAGAAGAAATATTACTAGCCAAGAAGAAATATTACTAGCCAAGAAGAAATATTACTAGCCAAGAAGAAATATTACTAGCCAAGAAGAAATATTACTAGCCAAGAAGAAATATTACTAGCCAAGAAGAAATATTACTAGCCAAGAAGAAATATTACTAGCCAAGAAGAAATATTACTAGCCAAGAAGAAACATTACTAGCCAAGAAGAAATATTACTAGCCAAGAAGAAATATTACTAGCCAAGAAGAAACATTGCTAGCCAATAAAAATTATTACAAGCCTGGAAAAAATCACTTCAAGACAAGTGGAGACAATACTAGACAAGTGGAGACAATACTAGACAAGTGGAGACAATACTAGACAAGTGGAGACAATACTAGACAAGTGGAGACAATACTAGACAAGTGGAGACAATACTAGACAAGTGGAGACAATACTAGACAAGTGGAGACAATACTAGACAAGTGGAGACAATACTAGACAAGTGGAGACAATACTAGACAAGTGGAGACAATACTAGACAAGTGGAGACAATACTAGATAAGTGGAGACAATACTAGACAAGTGGAGACAATACTAGACAAGTGGAGACAATACTAGATAAGTGGAGACAATACTAGACAAGTGGAGACAATACTAGACAAGTGGAGACAATACTAGACAAGTGTAGACAAGTGTAGACAATACTAGACAAGAGGAGACAATACTAGACAAATTTAGACACTACTAGACAAGTGGAGACAATACTAGACAAAAGGAGACAATATTAGACAAGTGGAGACAATACTAGACAAAAGGAGACAATATTAGACAAGTGGAGACAATACTAGACAAAAGGAGACAATATTAGACAAGTGGAGACAATACTAGACAAAAGGAGACAATATTAGACAAGTGGAGACAATACTAGACAAAAGGAGACAATATTAGACAAGTGGAGACAATACTAGACAAAAGGAGACAATATTAGACAAGTGGAGACAATGCTAGACAAATTTAGACAATACTAGACAAGTGGAGACAATACTAGACAAGTGGAGACAATACTAAACAAATGGAGACAATACTAGATAAGTGGAGACAATACTAGATAAGTGGAGACAATACTAGACAAGTGGAGACAATACTAGACAAGTGGAGACAATACTAAACAAATGGAGACAATACTAGACAAGTGGAGACAATACTAAACAAATGGAGACAATACTAGACAAGTGGAGACAATACTAGATAAGAGGAGACAATACTAGACAAGTGGAGACAATACTAGACAAGTGGAGACAATACTAGACAAGTGGAGACAATACTAGATAAGAGGAGACAATACTAGACAAGTGGAGACAATACTAGACAAGTGGAGACAATACTAGATAAGAGGAGACAATACTAGACAAGTGGAGACAATACTAGACAAGTGGAGACAATACTAGATAAGAGGAGACAATACTAGACAAGTGGAGACAATACTAGACAAGTGGAGACAATACTAGATAAGAGGAGACAATACTAGACAAGTGGAGACAATACTAGACAAGTGGAGACAATACTAGATAAGAGGAGACAATACTAGACAAGTGGAGACAATACTAGATAAGAGGAGACAATACTAGACAAGTGGAGACAATACTAGATAAGAGGAGACAATACTAGACAAGTGGAGACAATACTAGACAAGTGGAGACAATACTAGACAAGTGGAGACAATACTAGACAAGTGGAGACAATACTAGATAAGAGGAGACAATACTAGACAAGTGGAGACAATACTAGACAAGTGGAGACAATACTAGACAAGTGGAGACAATACTAGATAAGTTGAGACAATACTAGACAAGTGGAGACAATACTAGACAAGTGGAGACAATACTAGATAAGAGGAGACAATACTAGACAAGTGGAGACAATACTAGACAAGTGGAGACAATACTAGACAAGTGGAGACAATACTAGATAAGAGGAGACAATACTAGACAAGTGGAGACAATACTAGACAAGTGGAGACAATACTAGATAAGAGGAGACAATACTAGACAAGTGGAGACAATACTAGACAAGTGGAGACAATACTAGACAAGTGGAGACAATACTAGACAAGTGGAGACAATACTAGACAAGTGGAGACAATACTAGACAAGTGGAGACAATACTAGATAAGAGGAGACAATACTAGACAAGAGGAGACAATACTAGATAAGTTGAGACAATACTAGACAAGAGGAGACAATACTAGATAAGTTGAGACAATACTAGACAAGTGGAGACAATACTAGACAAGTGGAGACAATACTAGACAAGTGGAGACAATACTAGATAAGAGGAGACAATACTAGACAAGTGGAGACAATACTAGACAAGTGGAGACAATACTAGACAAGTGGAGACAATACTAGATAAGAGGAGACAATACTAGACAAGTGGAGACAATACTAGATAAGAGGAGACAATACTAGACAAGTGGAGACAATACTAGATAAGAGGAGACAATACTAGACAAGTGGAGACAATACTAGACAAGTGGAGACAATACTAGACAAGTGGAGACAATACTAGACAAGTGGAGACAATACTAGATAAGAGGAGACAATACTAGACAAGTGGAGACAATACTAGACAAGTGGAGACAATACTAGACAAGTGGAGACAATACTAGATAAGTTGAGACAATACTAGACAAGTGGAGACAATACTAGACAAGTGGAGACAATACTAGATAAGAGGAGACAATACTAGACAAGTGGAGACAATACTAGACAAGTGGAGACAATACTAGACAAGTGGAGACAATACTAGATAAGAGGAGACAATACTAGACAAGTGGAGACAATACTAGACAAGTGGAGACAATACTAGATAAGAGGAGACAATACTAGACAAGTGGAGACAATACTGGACAAGTGGAGACAATACTAGACAAGTGGAGACAATACTAGACAAGTGGAGACAATACTAGACAAGTGGAGACAATACTAGACAAGTGGAGACAATACTAGATAAGAGGAGACAATACTAGACAAGAGGAGACAATACTAGATAAGTTGAGACAATACTAGACAAGAGGAGACAATACTAGATAAGTTGAGACAATACTAGACAAGTGGAGACAATACTAGACAAGTGGAGACAATACTAGACAAGTGGAGACAATACTAGATAAGTGGAGACAATACTAGACAAGAGGAGACAATACTAGACAAGTGGAGACAATACTAGACAAGTGGAGACAATACTAGACAAGTGGAGACAATACTAGACAAGTGGAGACAATACTAGATAAGTGGAGACAATACTAGATAAGAGGAGACAATACTAGACAAGAGGAGACAATACTAGATAAGTTGAGACAATACTAGACAAGTGGAGACAATACTAGATAAGAGGAGACAATACTAGACAAGAGGAGACAATACTAGATAAGTTGAGACAATACTAGACAAGTGGAGACAATACTAGATAAGAGGAGACAATACTAGACAAGAGGAGACAATACTAGATAAGTTGAGACAATACTAGACAAGAGGAGACAATACTAGATAAGTTGAGACAATACTAGACAAGTGGAGACAATACTAGACAAGTGGAGACAATACTAGACAAGTGGAGACAATACTAGATAAGTGGAGACAATACTAGACAAGTGGAGACAATACTAGACAAGTGGAGACAATACTAGACAAGTGGAGACAATACTAGACAAGTGGAGACAATACTAGACAAGAGGAGACAATACTAGACAAGTGGAGACAATACTAGACAAGAGGAGACAATACTAGACAAGAGGAGACAATACTAGACAAGAGGAGACAATACTAGACAAGTGGAGACAATACTAGACAAGTGGAGACAATACTAGACAAGTGGAGACACTATTAGACAAGTGAAGACAATACTAGACAAGAGGAAACAATCCTAGACAAATTTAGACACTACTAGACATGTGGAGGCAATACTAGACAGGTTTAGACACTATTAGGCAAGTAGAAACAATACTAGCCAAGAGGAGACAATACTAGACAAGTTGAGACACTAATAGACAAGTGGAGACAATACTAGACAAAAGGAGACAATATTAGACAAGTTTAGACACTATTAGAGAAGTGGGGACAATACTAGACAAAAGGAGACAATATTAGACAAGTTTAGACACTATTAGAGAAGTGGGGACAATACTAGACAAAAGGAGACAATATTAGACAAGTTTAGACACTATTAGAGAAGTGGGGACAATACTAGACTAAGGGAGACAGTACTAGACAAGTTTAGACAATACTGGACAAGAAGAGACAATACTAGACAAATTTAGACAATACTAGACAAATTTAGACAATACTTGACGTGTGGAAACAATACTAGACAACAGGAGACAATACTAGACAACAGGAGACAATACTAGACAACAGGAGACAATACTACACAAGTGACGATAATACTAGACACGTGTAGACAATACTAGACACGTGTAGACAATACTAGACAAGACGAGACACTACTAGGCAATTTTAGACAATACTAGAGAAGAGGAGAAAATACTAGAACAATGAAGACAATACTAGACAAGTTTAAACAATACTCGACAAGTGGTGACAATATTAGACAAAACTAGACAAGTTTAGACAATACCAGAAAAGAGAAGATAATACTAGACAAGAGGAGACAATACCACACAAGAGGAGATAATACCAGACAATAAGAGACAATACCAGACGAGAGGAGACAATACCAGACAGGAGGAGATAATACTAGACAAGAGGAGATAATACCAGACAAGTGGAGACAATACCAGACAAGAGGAGACAATACCAGACAAGAGGAGACAATACCAGACAAGAGTAGACAATACCAGACAAGAGGAGATAATACCAGACAAGTGGAGACAATACCAGACAAGAGGAGACAATACCAGACAAGAGGAGACAATACTAGACAAGAGGAGATAATACCAGACAAAAGGAGACAATACCAGACAAGAGGAGACAATACCAAACAAGAGGAGACAATACCAGACAAGAGGAGACAATACCAGAGAAGAGTAGACAATACCAGACAAGAGGAGATAATACCAGACAAGTGGAGACAATACCAGACAAGAGTAGACAATACCAGACAAGAGGAGATAATACCAGACAAGTGGAGACAATACCAGACAAGAGGAGACAATACCAGACAAGAGGAGACAATACTAGACAAGAGGAGATAATACCAGACAAAAGGAGACAATACCAGACAAGAGGAGACAATACCAAACAAGAGGAGACAATACCAGACAAGAGGAGACAATACCAGAGAAGAGTAGACAATACCAGACAAGAGGAGATAATACCAGACAAGTGGAGACAATACCAGACAAGAGGAGATAATACCAGACAAGTGGTTACAATACCAAACAAGAGGAGACAATACCAGACAAGAGTAGACAATACCAGACAAGAGGAGATAATACCAGACAAGTGGAGACAATACCAGACAAGAGGAGACAATACCAGACAAGAGGAGACAATACCAGACAAGAGGAGACAATACCAGACAAGAGGAGACAATACCAGACAAGAGGAGATAATACCAGACAAGTGGTTACAATACCAGACAAGAGGAGACAATACCAGACAAGAGTAGACAATACTAGACAAGAGGAGATAATACCAGACAAAAGGAGACAATACCAGACAAGAGGAGACAATACCAGACAAGAGGAGACAATACCAGACAAGAGGAGACAATACCAAACAAGAGGAGATAATACCAGACAAGAGGAGACAATACCAGACAAGAGGAGACAATACCAGACAAGAGGAGACAATACTAGACAAGAGGAGATAATACCAGACAAGTGGAGACAATACCAGACAAGAGGAGACAATACCAGACAAGAGGAGATAATACCAGACAATAGGAGGCAATACGAGACAAGAGGAGACAATACCAGACAAGAGGAGATAATACCAGACAAAAGGAGACAATACCAGACAAGAGGAGACAATACCAGACAAGAGGAGACAATACCAGACAAGAGGAGACAATACCAAACAAGAGGAGATAATACCAGACAAGAGGAGACAATACCAGACAAGAGGAGACAATACCAGACAAGAGGAGACAATACTAGACAAGAGGAGATAATACCAGACAAGTGGAGACAATACCAGACAAGAGGAGACAATACCAGACAAGAGGAGATAATACCAGACAATAGGAGGCAATACGAGACAGGAGGAGACAATACCAGACAAGAGGAGATAATACCAGACAAGAGGAGAGAATACTAGACAAGAGTAGATAATACCAGACAAGAGGAGATAATACCAGACAATAGGAGGCAATACCAGACAGGAGGAGACAATACCAGACAAGAGGATATAATACGAGACAAGAGGAGACAATATCAGACAAGAGTAGACAATACTAGACAAGAGGAGACAATACCAGACAAGAGGACACAATACTAGACAAGAGGAGACAATACCAGACAAGAGGAGATAATACCAGACAATAGGAGGCAATACCAGACAGGAGGAGACAATACCAGACAAGAGGATATAATACGAGACAAGAGGAGACAATATCAGACAAGAGTAGACAATACTAAACAAGAGGAGACAATACCAGACAAGAGGAGACAATACCAGACAAGAGTAGACAATACTAGACAAGAGGAGACAATACCAGACAAGAGGACACAATACTAGACAAGAGGAGACAATACCAGACAAGAGGAGATAATACCAGACAAGAGGAGACAATACCAGACAAGAATAGACAATACTAGACAATGGGAGACAATACCAGACAAGAGTAGACAATACTAGACAATGGGAGACAATACCAGACAAGAGTAGACAATACTAGACAAGAGGAGACAATACCAGACAAGAGTAGACAATACTAGACAATGGGAGACAATACCAGACAAGAGTAGACAATACTAGACAATGGGAGACAATACCAGACAAGAGTAGACAATACTAGACAAGAGGAGACAATACCAGACAAGAGTAGACAATACTAGACAATGGGAGACAATACTAGACAAGAGTAGACAATACTAGACAAGAGGAGACAATACCAGACAAGAGTAGACAATACTAGACAAGAGGAGATAATACCAGACAAGAGGAGACAATACTAGACAAGAGGAGATAATAAAAAACAAGAGGAGACAATACCAGCCAAGAGGAGATAATACCAGACAAGAGTAGACAATGCTAGACAAGAGGAGATAATACCAGATAAGAGGAGACAATACCAGACAAGAGGAGACAATACTAGACAAGAGGAGACAATACTTGACAAGAGGAGATAATACCAGAGAAGAGGAGATAATACCAGACAAGAGGTTACAATACCAGACAAGAGGTTACAATACCAGACAAGAGGTTACAATACCAGACAAGAGGAGACAATACCAGACAAGAGGAGATAATACCAGACAAGAGGTTACAATACCAGACAAGAGGAGACAATACCAGACAAGAGGAGATAATACCAGACAAGAGGTTGCAATACCAGACAAGAGGTTACAATACCAGACAAGAGGTTACAATACCAGACAAGAGGAGACAATACCAGACAAGAGGAGATAATACCAGACAAGAGGTTACAATACCAGACAAGAGGTTACAATACCAGACAAGAGGTTACAATACCAGACAAGAGGTTACAATACCAGACAAGAGGTTACAATACCAGACAAGAGGTTACAATACCAGACAAGAGGTTACAATACCAGACAAGAGGAGACAATACCAGACAAGAGGAGACAATACCAGACAAGAGGAGACAATACCAGACAAGAAGTTACAATACCAGGCAAGAGGAGACAATGCCAGACAAGAGGAGATAATACCAGACAAGAGGAGACAATGCCAGACAAGAGGAGACAATACCAGACAAGAGGAGACAATACTAGACAAGAGGTTACAATACCAGACAAGAGGAGACAATGCCAGACAAGAGGAGACAATACCAGACAAGAGGAGACAATACCAGACAAGAGGTTACAATACCAGACAAGAGGAGACAATGCCAGACAAGAGTAGACAATACTAGACAAGAGGAGACAATACCAGACAAGAGGACACAATACTAGACAAGAGGAGACAATACCAGACAAGAGGAGATAATACCAGACAAGAGGAGACAATACCAGACAAGAATAGACAATACTAGACAATGGGAGACAATACCAGACAAGAGTAGACAATACTAGACAATACCAGACAAGAGTAGACAATACTAGACAATGGGAGACAATACTAGACAAGAGGAGACAATACTAGACAAGTGGAGACAATATTAGACAAGAGGAGACAATACTAGACAAGAGGAGACAATACTAGACAAGTGGGGACAATACTAGACAAGAGGAGACAATACTAGACAAGAGGAGACAATACTAGACAAGAGGAGATAATACCAGACAAGAGGAGACAATACTAGACAAGAGGAGATAATACCAAACAAGAGGAGACAATACCAGCCAAGAGGAGATAATACCAGACAAGAGTAGACAATGCTAGACAAGAGGAGACAATACCAGATAAGAGGAGACAATACCAGACAAGAGGAGACAATACTAGACAAGAGGAGACAATACTAGACAAGTGGGGACAATACTAGACAAGAGGAGACAATACTAGACAAGAGGAGACAATACTAGACAAGAGGAGACAATACTAGACAAGTGGAGACAATATTAGACAAGAGGAGACAATACTAGACAAGAGGAGACAATACTAGACAAGTGGGGACAATACTAGACAAGAGGAGACAATACTAGACAAGAGGAGACAATACTAGACAAGAGGAGACAATACTAGACAAGTGGAGACAATACTAGACAAGAGGAGACAATACTAGACAAGAGGAGACAATACTAGACAAGTGGAGACAATATTAGACAAGAGGAGACAATACTAGACAAGTGGAGACAATATTAGACAAGAGGAGACAATACTAGACAAGAGGAGACAATACTAGACAAGTGGAGACAATACTAGACAAGAGGAGACAATACTAGACAAGAGGAGACAATACTAGACAAGTGGAGACAATACTAGACAAGAGGAGACAATACTAGACAAGAGGAGACAATACTAGACAAGAGGAGACAATACTAGACAAGTGGAGACAATACTAGACAAGAGGAGACAATACTAGACAAATGTAGACAATACTAGACAAGAGGAGACAATACTAGACAAGTGGAGACAATACTAGACATTTGGATACAATATTAGGCAAGTTTAGAAACTATTAGAAAAGTAGAGACAATACTAGACAAGTTTAGACACTATTAGACAAGTGAAGACAATACTAGACAAGAGGAAACAATCCTAGACAAATTTAGACACTACTAGACATGTGGAGGCAATACTAGACAGGTTTAGACACTATTAGGCAAGTAGAAACAATACTAGCCAAGAGGAGACAATACTAGACAAGTGGGGACAATACTAGACAAGAGGAGACAATACTAGACAAGAGGAGACAATATTAGACAAGTTTAGACACTATTAGAGAAGTGGGGACAATACTAGACAAAAGGAGACAATATTAGACAAGTTTAGACACTATTAGAGAAGTGGGGACAATACTAGACTAAGGGAGACAGTACTAGACAAGTTTAGACAATACTGGACAAGAAGAGACAATACTAGACAAATTTAGACAATACTAGACAAATTTAGACAATACTTGACGTGTGGAAACAATACTAGACAACAGGAGACAATACTAGACAACAGGAGACAATACTAGACAACAGGAGACAATACTAGACAAGCGGAGACAATGGTAGACAACAGGAGACAATACGAGACAATTTTAGACAACGCTAGACAAGAGGAGACAATACTACACAAGTGACGACAATACTAGACACGTGTAGACAATACTAGACACGTGTAGACAATACTAGACAAGACGAGACACTACTAGGCAATTTTAGACAATACTAGAGAAGAGGAGAAAATACTAGAACAATGAAGACAATACTAGACAAGTTTAAACAATACTCGACAAGTGGTGACAATATTAGACAAAACTAGACAAGTTTAGACAATACCAGAAAAGAGAAGATAATACTAGACAAGAGGAGACAATACCACACAAGAGGAGATAATACCAGACAATAAGAGACAATACCAGACGAGAGGAGACAATACCAGACAGGAGGAGATAATACTAGACAAGAGGAGATAATACCAGACAAGAGGAGACAATACCAGACAAGAGGAGATAATACCAGACAAGAAGAGACAATACTAGACAAGAGGAGATAATACCAGACAAGAAGAGACAATACTAGACAAGAGGAGATAATACCAGACAAGAAGAGACAATACTAGACAAGAGGAGACAATACCAGAGAAGAGGAGATAATACCAGACAAGAAGAGACAATACTAGACAAGAGGAGATAATACCAGACAAGAAGAGACAATACTAGACAAGAGGAGATAATACCAGACAAGAGGAGACAATACCAGACAAGAGGAGATAATACCAGACAAGTGGAGACAATACCAGACAAGAGGAGACAATACCAGAGAAGAGGAGATAATACCAGACAAGAGGAGACAATACCAGACAAGAGGAGATAATACCAGACAAGAGGAGACAATACCAGACAAGAGGAGATAATACCAGACAAGAGGAGACAATACCAGACAAGAGGAGATAATACCAGACAAGAGGAGACAATACCAGACAAGAGGAGATAATACCAGACAAGAAGAGACAATACTAGACAAGAGGAGATAATACCAGACAAGAGGAGACAATACCAGACAAGAGGAGATAATACCAGACAAGAAGAGACAATACTAGACAAGAGGAGATAATACCAGACAAGAGTAGACAATACCAGACAAGAGGAGATAATACCAGACAAGTGGAGACAATACCAGACAAGAGGAGACAATACAAGACAAGAGGAGACAATACTAGACAAGAGGAGATAATACCAGACAAAAGGAGACAATACCAGACAAGAGGAGACAATACCAAACAAGAGGAGACAATATCAGACAAGAGGAGACAATACCAGAGAAGAGTAGACAATACCAGACAAGAGGAGATAATACCAGACAAGTGGAGACAATACCAGACAAGAGGAGATAATACCAGACAAGTGGTTACAATACCAGACAAGAGGAGACAATACCAGACAAGAGTAGACAATACCAGACAAGAGGAGATAATACCAGACAAGTGGAGACAATACCAGACAAGAGGAGACAATACCAGACAAGAGGAGACAATACTAGACAAGAGGAGATAATACCAGACAAAAGGAGACAATACCAGACAAGAGGAGACAATACCAAACAAGAGGAGATAATACCAGACAAGTGGAGACAATACCAGACAAGAGGAGACAATACCAGACAAGAGGAGATAATACCAGACAATAGGAGGCAATACGAGACAGGAGGAGACAATACCAGACAAGAGGAGATAATACCAGACAAGAGGAGAGAATACTAGACAAGAGGAGATAATACCAGACAAGAGGAGATAATACCAGACAATAGGAGGCAATACCAGACAGGAGGAGACAATACCAGACAAGAGGATATAATACGAGACAAGAGGAGACAATATCAGACAAGAGTAGACAATACTAAACAAGAGGAGACAATACCAGACAAGAGTAGACAATACTAGACAAGAGGAGACAATACCAGACAAGAGGACACAATACTAGACAAGAGGAGACAATACCAGACAAGAGGAGATAATACCAGACAAGAGGAGACAATACCAGACAAGAATAGACAATACTAGACAATGGGAGACAATACCAGACAAGAGTAGACAATACTAGACAATGGGAGACAATACCAGACAAGAGTAGACAATACTAGACAAGAGGAGACAATACCAGACAAGAGTAGACAATACTAGACAAGAGGAGACAATACCAGACAAGAGTAGACAATACTAGACAAGAGGAGACAATACCAGACAAGAGTAGACAATACTAGACAAGAGGAGATAATACCAGACAAGAGGAGACAATACTAGACAAGAGGAGATAATACCAAACAAGAGGAGACAATACCAGCCAAGAGGAGATAATACCAGACAAGAGTAGACAATGCTAGACAAGAGTAGACAATACTAGACAAGAGGAGATAATACCAGACAAGAGGAGACAATACTAGACAAGAGGAGACAATACCAGACAAGAGTAGACAATACTAGACAAGAGGAGATAATACCAGACAAGAGGAGACAATACTAGACAAGAGGAGATAATACCAAACAAGAGGAGACAATACCAGCCAAGAGGAGATAATACCAGACAAGAGTAGACAATGCTAGACAAGAGGAGATAATACCAGATAAGAGGAGACAATACCAGACAAGAGGAGACAATACTAGACAAGAGGAGACAATACTTGACAAGAGGAGATAATGCCAGAGAAGAGGAGATAATACCAGACAAAAGGTTACAATACCAGACAAGAGGTTACAATACCAGACAAGAGGTTACAATACCAGACAAGAGGAGACAATACCAGACAAGAGGAGATAATACCAGACAAGAGGTTACAATACCAGACAAAAGGAGACAATACCAGACAAGAGGAGATAATACCAGACAAGAGGTTGCAATACCAGACAAGAGGTTACAATACCAGACAAGAGGTTACAATACCAGACAAGAGGAGACAATACCAGACAAGAGGAGATAATACCAGACAAGAGGTTACAATACCAGACAAGAGGTTACAATACCAGACAAGAGGTTACAATACCAGACAAGAGGTTACAATACCAGACAAGAGGTTACAATACCAGACAAGAGGTTACAATACCAGACAAGAGGTTACAATACCAGACAAGAGGAGACAATACCAGACAAGAGGAGACAATACCAGACAAGAGGAGACAATACCAGACAAGAGGTTACAATACCAGGCAAGAGGAGACAATGCCAGACAAGAGGAGACAATACCAGACAAGAGGAGACAATACCAGACAAGAGGTTACAATACCAGACAAGAGGAGACAATGCCAGACAAGAGGAGATAATACCAGACAAGAGGAGACAATGCCAGACAAGAGGAGACAATACCAGACAAGAGGAGACAATACTAGACAAGAGGTTACAATACCAGACAAGAGGAGACAATGCCAGACAAGAGGAGACAATACCAGACAAGAGGAGACAATACCAGACAAGAGGTTACAATACCAGACAAGAGGAGACAATACCAGACAAGAGGACACAATACTAGACAAGAGGAGACAATACCAGACAAGAGGAGATAATACCAGACAAGAGGAGACAATACCAGACAAGAATAGACAATACTAGACAATGGGAGACAATACCAGACAAGAGTAGACAATACTAGACAATGGGAGACAATACCAGACAAGAGTAGACAATACTAGACAAGAGGAGATAATACCAGACAAGAGTAGACAATACTAGACAATGGGAGACAATACTAGACAAGAGTAGACAATACTAGACAAGAGGAGACAATACCAGACAAGAGTAGACAATACTAGACAAGAGGAGACAATACCAGACAAGAGTAGACAATACTAGACAATGGGAGACAATACTAGACAAGAGTAGACAATACTAGACAAGAGGAGACAATACTAGACAAGAGGAGATAATACCAGACAAGAGGAGACAATACTAGACAAGAGGAGATAATACCAAACAAGAGGAGACAATACCAGCCAAGAGGAGATAATACCAGACAAGAGTAGACAATGCTAGACAAGAGGAGATAATACCAGATAAGAGGAGACAATACCAGACAAGAGGAGACAATACTAGACAAGAGGAGACAATACTTGACAAGAGGAGATAATACCAGAGAAGAGGAGATAATACCAGACAAGAGGTTACAATACCAGACAAGAGGTTACAATACCAGACAAGAGGTTACAATACCAGACAAGAGGAGACAATACCAGACAAGAGGAGATAATACCAGACAAGAGGTTACAATACCAGACAAGAGGAGACAATACCAGACAAGAGGAGATAATACCAGACAAGAGGTTACAATACCAGACAAGAGGTTACAATACCAGACAAGAGGCTACAATACCAGACAAGAGGAGACAATACCAGACAAGAGGAGATAATACCAGACAAGAGGTTACAATACCAGACAAGAGGTTACAATACCAGACAAGAGGTTACAATACCAGACAAGAGGTTACAATACCAGACAAGAGGTTACAATACCAGACAAGAGGTTACAATACCAGACAAGAGGTTACAATACCAGACAAGAGGAGACAATACCAGACAAGAGGAGACAATACCAGACAAGAGGAGACAATACCAGACAAGAGGTTACAATACCAGGCAAGAGGAGACAATGCCAGACAAGAGGAGACAATACCAGACAAGAGGAGACAATACCAGACAAGAGGTTACAATACCAGACAAGAGGAGACAATGCCAGACAAGAGGAGATAATACCAGACAAGAGGAGACAATGCCAGACAAGAGGAGACAATACCAGACAAGAGGAGACAATACCAGACAAGAGGAGACAATACCAGACAAGAGGAGACAATACCAGACAAGAGGTTACAATACCAGGCAAGAGGAGACAATGCCAGACAAGAGGAGACAATACCAGACAAGAGGAGACAATACCAGACAAGAGGTTACAATACCAGAAAAGAGGAGACAATGCCAGACAAGAGGAGATAATACCAGACAAGAGGAGACAATGCCAGACAAGAGGAGACAATACCAGACAAGAGGAGACAATACCAGACAAGAGGTTACAATACCAGACAAGAGGAGACAATGCCAGACAAGAGGAGACAATACCAGACAAGAGGAGACAATACCAGACAAGAGGTTACAATACCAGACAAGAGGAGACAATGCCAGACAAGAGGAGACAATACCAGACAAGAGGAGACAATGCCAGACAAGAGGAGACAATACCAGACAAGAGGAGACAATGCCAGACAAGAGGAGACAATACCAGACAAGAGGTTACAATACCAGGCAAGAGGAGACAATACCAGACAAGAGGAGACAATACCAGACAAGAGGTTACAATACCAGACAAGAGGACACAATACCAGACAAGAGGAGATAATACCAGACAAGAGGTTACAATACCAGACAAGAGGAGACAATACCAGACAAGAGGAGACAATACCAGACAAGAGGTTACAATACCAGACAAGAGGAGACAATACCAGACAAGAGGAGACAATACCAGACAAGAGGTTACAATACCAGACAAGAGGTTACAATACCAGACAAGAGGAGACAATACCAGGCAAGAGGAGACAATACCAGACAAGAGGAGACAATACCAGACAAGAGGTTACAATACCAGACAAGAGGAGACAATACCAGGCAAGAGGAGACAATACCAGGCAAGAGGAGACAATACCAGACAAGAGGAGACAATACCAGACAAGAGGAGACAATACCAGACAAGAGGAGACAATACCAGGCATGAGGAGACAATACCAGGCAAGAGGAGACAATACCAGACAAGAGGAGACAATACCAGGCAAGAGGAGACAATACCAGGCAAGAGGAGACAATACCAGACAAGAGGAGACAATACCAGACAAGAGGTTACAATACCAGACAAGAGGAGACAATACCAGACAAGAGGTTACAATACCAGACAAGAGGTTACAATACCAGACAAGAGGAGACAATACCAGACAAGAGGAGACAATACCAGACAAGAGGTTACAATACCAGACAAGAGGAGACAATACCAGGCATGAGGAGACAATACCAGACAAGAGGAGACAATACCAGGCAAGAGGAGACAATACCAGACAAGAGGAGACAATACCAGACAAGAGGTTACAATACCAGGCAAGAGGAGACAATACCAGACAAGAGGAGACAATACCAGACAAGAGGAGACAATACCAGACAATACCAGAGAGGAGACAATACCAGACAAGAGGTTACAATACCAGACAAGAGGTACAATACAGACAAGAGGAGACAATACCAGACAAGAGGAGACAATACAACAAGAGGTACAATACAGACAAGAGGAGACAATACCAGACAAGAGGAGACAATACCAGACAAGAGGTTACAATACCAGACAAGAGGAGACAATACCAGGCATGAGGAGACAATACCAGACAAGAGGTTACAATACCAGACAAGAGGAGATAATACCAGACAAGAGGTTACAATACCAGACAAGAGGAGACAATACCAGACAAGTACCAACGTTCTAACATTACCTTGTTGGTATTATCACAAATATTCAACTTCAACAACATTCCAAATATTTCCTAAACTATTTTTCACATAAATAGGAAAATATTATTTATTGCCTTTGTTTGTACGCTAATTAGTCTTTATTATTATTATGAATGTTTATATCTAAATGATTATATTACTTATTATTATCAGTCCAGTTACCAGGATCCTGGGATGAACCAAGGTTTTGCTATTATAATAATTATAATAATAATAATAATAATTATAATAATAATTTCCAGGATCCTGGGATGAACCAAGGTTTTGGTATAATAATAATTATAATAATAATAATAATAATAATAATAATAATAATAATAATTATAACAATAATAATAATAATTATAATAATAATAATAATAATAATAATTATAATGATAATAATAATAATTATAATAATAATAATAATAATAATAATTATAATAATAATAATAATAATAATAATAATAATTATTATAATAATAATAATAATAATTATAATAATAATAATAATTATAATAATTATAATTATAATAATAATAATAATAATAATAATAATAATAATAATAATAATAATAATAATAATAATAATAATAATAATAATAATAATAATAATTATAATAATAATAATAATAATTATAATAATAATAATAATAATTATAATAATAATTACCAGGATCCTGGGATGAATCAAGGTTTTGGTATAATAATAATTATAATAATAATAATAATAATAATAATAATAATAATAATAATAATAATAATAATAATTATAATAATAATTACCAGGATCCTGGGATGAACCAAGGTTATGTTATTATAATAATCATGTATAAGCATTTACATGCATATATATACATACACATATCAAGGTTTTTCTCCTTTTTTTTAATAGCTCTTGTTCTTTATTTCCTCTATTGTCCTCTATTGCGTGTCGTATAAGGCGACTAAAATGCCGGGAGCAATTGGCTAGTAACCCCTTCTCCTGTACACATTTACTGAAAAAGAGAAGAAGAAAAACTTTATAAAACTTGGAATCAACGTGGTTGTAGTGCGGATGATAAGAAAGAGATGATTGTTGATGTTATGAATGAAAAGAAGTTGGATGTCCTGGCCTTAAGCGAAACAAAGCTGAAGGGGGTAGGCGAGTTTCAGTGGGGAGAAATAAATGAGATTAAGTCAGGAGTAGCTGAGAGAGTTAGAGCTAAGGAAGGGGTAGCAATAATGTTGAAGGACCGGTTATGGAAGGAGAGAAGGGAATGTAAATGTGTAAATTCAAGGATTATGTGGATTAAATAAGGGTCGGATGTGAAAAGTGGGTCATAATAAGCGTGTATGTACCTGGAGAAGAGAGGTGTGTAGAGGAGAGAGAGAGATTTTGGGAGATGTTAAGTGAGAGTAATTGTGGTAGGAGACCTAAATGTTAAAGTAGGAGAAACATTTAGAGAGGGTGTGGTAGGTAAGTTTAGCATGCCAGGTGTAAATGATAATGGGAACCCTTTGATTAAACTTTGTATAGAAAAGGGTTTAGTTATAGGTAATACATATTTTAAGAAACAGAGGATAAATAAGTGTACAAGATATGAAGCAGGGCGTAATGACAGTAGTTTGTTGAACTACTATTGGTAGATAAAAGACTATTGAATAGAGTTCAGGATGTACATGTTTATAGAGGGACCACAGATACATCAGATCACATTTTAGTTGTAGCTACAGTGAGAGTAAAAGGTATATGGGATACAAGGAAAATAGAAGCAGCAATTAAGAGAGAGGCGAAGGCCCTTTGTCAAAAGGCAAAGAGGACAAAAGAGAGTGCAAAAATTATAGGGGAATAAGTCTGTTGAGTATACCTGGTAAAGTGTATGGTAGAGTTATTATTGAAAGAATTAAGAGTAAGAGGGAGAATAGGATAGCAGATGAACAAGGAGGCTTTAGGAAAGGTAGGGGGTGTGTGGACCAGGTGTTTACAGTGAAACATATAAGTGAACAGTATTTAGATAAGGCTAAAGAGGTTTTTGTGGCATTTATGGATTTGGAAAAGGCTTATGACAGGGTGGATAGGGGGGCAATGTGGCAGATGTTGCAGGTGTATGGTGTAGGAGGTAGGTTACTGAAAGCAGTGAAGAGTTTTTACAAGGATAGTTAGGCTCAGGTTACAGTATGTAGGAGAGAGGGAGATTATTTCCTAGTAAAAGTAGGCCTTAGACAAGGATATTTGATGTCACCATAGTTGTTCAATATATTTATAGATGGGGTTGTAAGAGAAGTGAATGCTCGGGTGTTGGCAAGAGGTGCGGGGTTAAAAGACAAACATTATAACACAAAGTGGGAGTTGTCACAGTTGCTCTTTGCTGATGACACTGTGCTCTTGGGAGATTCTGAAGAGAAGTTGCAGAGGTTGGTGGATGAATTTGGAAGGGTATGTAAAAATAAGAAAATTAAAAGTGACTATAGGAAAGAATAAGGTGATGAGGGTAACAAAAAGATTAGGTGATAAAAGGTTGGATATCAGATTGGAGGGTGAGAGTATGGAGGAAGTGAGTGTATTCAGATATTTAGGAGTGGATGTGTCAGCAGATAAGTCTATGAAGGATGAGGTGAATCATAGAATTGATGAGGGGAAAAGGGTGAATGGTGCACTTAGGAGTCTATGGAGACAAAGAACTTTGTCTGTGGAAGCAAAGAGAGGAATGTATGAGGGCATAGTTATACCAACACTCTAATATGAATGGGAGCATGGGTGGTGAATGTTGCAATGAGGAGAAGGCTGGAGGCAGTGGAGATGTCATGTTTGAGGGCAATGTGTGGTGTGAATATAATGCAGAGAATTCGTAGTTTGGAAATTAGGAGGAGGTGGGGGATTACCCAAACTATTATCCAGAGGGCTGAGGAGGGGTTGCTGAGGTGGTTCGGGCATGTGGAGAGAATGGAACGAAACAGAATGTCTTCGAGAGTGTATAAATCTGTAGTGGGGGGAAGGTGGGGTAGGGGTCGGCCTAGGAAAGGTTGGAGGGAGGGGCTAAAGGATGTTTTGTATGCAAGGGGCTTGGACTTCCAGCAAGCATGCATGAGCGTATTTGATAGGAGTGAATGGAGGCAAATGGTTTTTAATATGTGGCGTGCTGTTGGAGTGTGAGCAAAGTAACATTTATGAAGGGGTTCAGGGAAACCGGCAGGCCGGACTTGAGTCCTGGAGATGGGAAGTACAGTGCCTGCACTCTGAAGGAGGGGTGTTAATGTTGCAGTTTTGTAACTGTAGTGTAAAGCACCCTTCTGGCAAGACAGTGATGAAGTGAATAATGAAAGTTTTTCTTTTTCGGGCCACCCTGCCTTGGTGGGAATCGGCCGATGTGTTACTAAAATACTAATATTACTACTACTTCTACTACTACTACTACTACTAATAATAATAATAATATCTTTATTTACTACAAGTACATGTACAAGGTATACAGTCCTAGCTGATGTCAATGACATATTACTATATAGAAAGCCACTTGTTATGCAGAGCATTTCGGGAAAATTATGTCAGTTTTGTCTCAGGATACAACCCACACCAGTCCACTAACTCCCAGGTAGCCATTTTACTGATACCTAGAGTATACCTTGAGAGAGTTCCGTGGTCAACGCCCCCGCGGCCCTGTCTGTGATCAGGCCTCACGGTGGATCAGGGTCTAATCAACCAGGCTGTTACTTTTGGCCGGTCGCAATCCAATGTACGAACCACAGCTCGGCTGATCAGGTACTGACTTTAGGTCCCTGTCCAGTACCTGCTTGAAGACAGCCAGGGGTCGCTTGGTAATCCCCCTTATGTATGCTGGGAGGCAGTTAAACAGTCTTGGGCCGCTGACACTTATTGTGTTATCTCTTTTCGCGCTAGTGGAACCCCTGCTTTTCACTGGGGGGATGTTACATCGCCTGCCTAGTCTTTTGCTTTCGTAGGGAGTGATTTTCGTGTGCAAGTATGGTACTAATCCTTCTAAGATTTTCCAAGTGTATATAATCATGTATCTCTCCCGCCTGCATTGTAGGGAGTACAGGTTGAGGAACTTCAAGAGTTCCCAGTAAATGAGGTGTTTTATCTCCGTTATGCGCGCCGTGAAGTTTCTCTGTACATTTTCTAGGTCAGCATTTTCACCTGCCTTGAAAGATGCTGTTAGTGTGCAGCAATATTCCAGCCTAGATAGAACAAGAGACCTGAAGAGTGTCATCATTGGCGATTGGTGAACATAGACAACCGGTGTAAAGAAACAAGTCCAGTGTGTTTACCCTCATTAGGAATCGAACCTAGAGCCTCGCTATGTGAACTGAGAGCTGTAGCCACCAGGCCACAGGGCACTGTTAAGGAAAACGAGTCAGGGGCAAACTTACCTAGCTGCTCCAAGAAGAGCAACCCCAGCCCTAATTGCCATTTTTGGAACCCTGACACCTATAACAATCCAGAACATTCACATAAGAATCAGGATTTAGAGTGTGCATGATAGCGTTAATTACAAATGAACTGGGCTTGAATAACCCACAGCTACTATTAAATAACAAAAGTTTATTTGGTTTAATAATTGTAGACTCAAAAATATTTCTTTCTGGCCATGAAGTACATGGAAAAATGGCCTTTGCCACAGATCATGTAGTGGGATTATTACAAGCTCATTTGTGGTTGAATATTGTATTAGATTTTTGAGCCTTCCTTACTGAGTACTGGTATTGTGTAGTACTAACCTTCAGAGGTTTGCCAGTCTGCCTAACATTGGAAAGTGTGCATACCTGGCAACCCATCCTGTACACACAACCTATACCCTGTTTTGGAGAATTCTTGATTAAATGATAAATTCTCTGAATATGGTAAAACATACACATTCTTATTATGAGGGGATTATTCTACGTTCAGTCAGTTGATAAATTTTTCTAGCTGCCAACAAAGCAGTCTCTACAAACTCCTTAGGGTAACAGTTTTGTAGCAATGTCAAAGATTTTCCAAATTTCCTCATCCAAGAACTCAGGGCTACACACTCTGTAATCTCTCATACACATAGTAAGGAAGGCACTTCTTTTTACTTTGGTTTCTTGGTTGGAATAATAGTGGATATATGAACACACGTTTGTGGCCTTCCTATATTCTGTAAACTTAAACATTCTATTAAGTTCCAAATAATTCGGCCAAAGACACAAGATATCATCGACATATTTGAACCACTTAGGGGCGACCACCACACTAAACGGTGTACTTACTTCATTGCTTATCTACTGATGTCTTTCATTTTTGGTGAACTTTATGAAGCATACATTATCTAAACATTAAGTTTCAATAAGATAGTCCCAAAAAACAACTGATAAAAATTATTTACTGAAAATGACATTAGGCAGCTACGAAAAGTTGTTTGGGGACTTACTAATGATAAAACAATGCTAATCCGATTTTCTCATGGATGCAAATATTGTAAATATCTTTATTACAAACCAAAAAAAAAATGAACTTGGTAGGTTTTTTGACATTTAGCAAAATATTTGCCCTTCAACCCCCCCTCACAAATCCCAAAATATTTGGGATATTTCAAAAATTCAGCCACCAGTTAATAAAACATTTATTGCTTTATGCTCACTGTGAAAATCATTTCAAATAATTCTTTTTTAATGGAGCACTTACAAGAAATAAGTGAATAACTTCTGAGATATTCAGTGAAAATGTATGCATAGCTGGTACGTAGAATGTTTTTTTTTTTTCACAGAATGCTCAATAGAGGAGACAATGAATTTCCCATAGTCATTCTCTGCCGTTGAGAGTAATACTTCCCTTCAAACTCAAACTTGCAATCAATCACACACAACATACTCAACCCAATAATAATGTTATCAAATAGCATGGGGAACTCATCTAGTTCTTCTTCCACATACGCTAACAAATCAGGGACTGGTACAAAGGTGAACAAACCTGTGACGTCAAAACTTACTGGCGTAAAATCATTAGGCATGTTAAAATTTCGCAATTTATCAATGAGATCAACATTGTTTTTATTGTGAGCTTCCAAGATGTTGCCGAGTAATGGAGTTAATATTTTTACCAGCCATTTTGACAAAGCATAGGCCGCCCATCCTACAGAGCTAATAATAGGTTTCACTGTTTTCAAAGCTAGGTTTGTGTATTGTAATCAATCCGTACCTTACCGATAACTGTTTAATCAGAGCCTCATTACCTTTCAATAAGGTTCTAACTTATTTATTAAACTCACTATTAACCTGATCCATTGGGTTCATATTAATAGGAACCCACTGGATCAGGTTAATAGTAAGTTTAATAAACATACAGGCAAACCTCTAATGGTTAGAATTAGACAATGCCAATACTCAGTAAAGACGGCTCAAGAATCTAATGCAATATTCAACCACACGTGAGTCTTCAATAATCCGACTAAGTGGTCTGAGGCAAAGGTCATTGTTCCATGTACTTCACGGCCAGAAAGAAATATTTTTGAGCCTGCAGTTATTAAACATGATAAACTTTTGTTATTTATTGGTAGTTGTGGGTCATTCAAGCTTGATTCGTTTAATGAGGCTATCGTGCACAGTCTAAAATCCTGATTCTTATATGAATGTTTAAGGTGTCAGGGTTCCACGAATAGGAATTAGGGTTGGAGTTGCTCTTCTTGGCGAGGCTTGACCTTTTGTCTACCCACTGGGTGAGTTTGCCTTTGACTCGTTTTCCTTGTGTGGAATTTTCCCTAAGCCAAATGCCAGACACAGCTTTTTTCAGAATGTAAAGTACTTATATTTCTGAAGCTTGACTGATAATTTTGATAGCCATTATGTTACCATTGCTAATTTTGCTTGTGGGCTGACTATCTTCGGTTCCTATAATGCTTAATCTTTTTGGCACTGAGCACATGTGTGCCTGGAAACTGGGTACTCTCCTCCTACTCTCAGACTTAACAAAGCGCCTCTCAGAACGAATCTGCTGAGATTTTCCTACTCATTTCTGGAGCTTTGCAAGCTCCTGATGATGCGTTAAAAGTCCTAGAGATATTATTCAACTCCCCCTGTGATTGTTTTGCATACTTCCATATCTGTTTAAAATTTTGTCACCACCCTGCAATATTCTTCTTGCGTATTAACAGGGTGGCGGCTGGTTGGGAAACCCTCAGAATTTCTGCACTGGGGAGGTTTAGTGTTCTATTTGAGTGGAAGGAGGGACTAGGGGACTATGCTTGTAAACACAGTCTATATTAAAGTTCAATAAATTAACAAATTTTATTGAGATCCTTTTATTCACACTTTATCTAAGAGGTAGAAAATAATTCTCATTATCAAAGAAAAAGAAAAACAATTACATGAAACTATTTAAAAATAATGTTCACCTTAGCCTTATTATTGTAATGATATATAACTAAAACATAACGAGAAGCTCAGGGTAACTAAACAATTAAAACAATGTTATTCACCTGTTTTTGTTAGGAGGCAAAATTATCAACAATTCCTTTAAAATTCATACTTTTGGCTCTTTTCGAATTTATAGATACAATGGACCCTTGAATTTCGTCCCCCTTGAATATCGTGAATTTTGGAAATCATCGACTTTTTGCGTCAAAATATTGGTTCGTTTTTCGTGATTTGGCTTAGTAATTGGTGGTCGTATGGAACGCCTCCTGGTAATAGACATTGCTCCAGCTCATCCTCCAGATTTGGTAGAGCAAGTGGTGAAGGAGTTTAATTTCATCACAGTGAAGTTCTTGCCCCCTAATGCCACCCCTCTCCTCCACCCCATGGACCAGCAGATCATGTCAAACTTCAAAAAACTCTACACCAAAGCAACGTTTCAATGGTGCTTTAACATAACCTCGGACTCTGAATTGACCCTAAGAGAGTTCTGGAAAGATCACTTCAATATCCTCCATTTCATTAACCTTATAGGTAAGGCTTGGCAGGGAGTGACTTCCAGGACGAAGAACTCTGCTTGGAGAAAATTGTGGCCAGAATGTATCCACGACAAAGATTTTGAAGAGTTTAAGGCTGACCCTGACAACCCTATGTCAGTTGTGGAACCTACTGTGGCATTGGGGAAGTCATGGGGGTTGGAGGTTAGTGGCGAGGATGTGGAAGAGTTGGTGGAGGACCACAATGAAGAACTAACCACAGAAGAGCTGCTAGACCTTAATCTGCAACAGCAACAGACCACAGCTCATGAAATTGCTTCAGAGGAGGAGGAAGAGAGAGGGAAGAAGTTGCTTTCTCCAGAGATTAAGGAGATGTATGCAATGTGGACTAAGATGGAAAGATTTGCGGAGGAACATCACCCTGACAAAGCTGTTGCAGGTTGTGTATGCGACATGTTCAATGACAATGTCTTTCTGGAACAATTTTTTGAGCGACAGGGGTCCAGTGACTCTCAAGCTGGTCCTAGTGGCATTAAAAAACAAAGAAGGGAAGTAACCCCGGAAAGGACTTGGTACCTGAAGTCTTCATGGAAGGGGATTCCCCTTCCAAACAACAGTAACTCTTACATCCTCTCCCGTCTTCCCGTCTTCCACACATCAACAACTCTTCAATACAGGCAAGTGTCAAGTTATTATTGTTTTATTCTTCATGTCTCATTGTTTTCTGTGTAGATAAATGTACATTTAATGTAAAAAAATATTTGTTTTAATGCTTTTTGGGTGTCTGGAATGGAGTAATATGATTTAAATGATTTCTTATGGGGAAAATGGTTTTGAAAATCGTGAATTTTGAATTTCGTCAGACTCTCTGGAACGGATTTTTATTTATTTATTTATTTATTATAAATTTGTGCACACATACAGAGGTACAAAAAAAAAAATACAGATAAGAGCAGTATGCCAAAGCCACTTATACTATGCATAGCATTACGGGCTGGCTTAAAATTAACTTAAGATTAACTAAGCAATGATGAAGTCAGTGATAAAACATTAATGTAAACAGATTACTATAAAGCACAAGTGAGTATTACAAAGACAGGTCATATGAAGGATTCTGTTAGGTAGTGTATTTAAAAAATAATAAAGTTAGATTCGGTTTTAGGTTTAACATTTATGTGATATAATTGTGAGAAACATTTAAGATATACAATTTATAAGGTTCAGTTATTCAGTATTTATTTGGTTTTGGGTGAGTAAGTGATCTTTGAGTAGAGACTTGAATTTATAAACAGGTAGTGTTTCTTTTATATTTACAGGTAATGAATTCCAGATTTTAGGGCCTTTTATGTGCATTGAGTTTTTGCATAGTGTGAGATGAACACGAGGAACATCAAAGAGTGATCTGTGCCTTGTGTTATGGTCATGTGTTCTGTTGAGGTTGGCAAGGAGATGTTTGAGGGGAGGGTTAATATCAGAGTTAAGTGTTCTATGTATGTAATAGGTGCAGTAATAAGTATGGATGTTTTGTATGGTGAGTAGGTTTAGTGTATTGAATATTGGTGGAGTGTGCTGCCTGTAGTGAGAATTTGTTATCATTCTAACTGCAGCCTTTTGTTGGGTAATTAGTGGTCTGAGATGGTTAATTGTTGTTGAGCCCCATGCACAAATTCCATAGGTGAGATAGGGGTAAATAAGAGAGTGATATAGGGGCAGGAGGGCTGACTGTGGAACATAGTACCGTATCTTCGATAGTATGCCTACAGTCTTGGAAATTTTCTTAGAAATTTGTTGTATATGTGTATGAAATTTGAGTCTATTATCAAGGTGGATTCCTAAGAATTTTCCCTCTGTTAGCTTTGTGATAGGTGATCCGTTTATCATTATGTTAAGAGGGACATCTGTAGCTCTGTTACCAAACTGAATGAAGTAGGTTTTGTCAATGTTTAGTGTAAGTTTGTTAGTCCTCATCCAGGTAGATATTTTCTGTAATTCGGTATTTACAGTATTGGCTAGTGTGACTGGGCTCGGGTGAGAGAAGACGTATGTAGTGTCATCTGCAAATAGTGTGGGTTTGAGTAATTGCGAAGCATTTGGAAGGTCATTTATGTATAGGAGAAAGAGAAGAGGGCCAAGGACACTTCCCTGTGGGACACCAACTGTAATTGGTTGCGCAGAAGAGTTTGCCCCATTTGCGTACACATATTGGCTTCTGTTGCTGAGGTATGACTTGAGGTAGTTGAGGGAGTGCCCTCTTATACCATAGTGTGACAATTTTACGTGGAGCAAGTCATGGTCAACTGTATCAAAAGCTTTACGTAAGTCAATGAAGATCCCCAGTGGGACTTCTTTTTTCTCTATTGCAGTGTATATATGTTCTAGCATGTGTATAATAGCATCATTAGTATTTTTATTAGGCCTGAATCCAAACTGGCAGGGGTTGAGTATGTTTTGGGAGATAAGGTAGGAGTAGATTCGTTTATGAATTAATTTTTCGAAGATTTTTGAGAGAGGGTGTAAGTTGGATATTGGCCTATAGTTATTCAACTCTGTTTGGTCTCCTCCTTTGTGGATCGGGGTGACCCTTGCTATTTTGAGTACTGTAGGGAAGGTGGAGGATTCAATGGATTTGTTAAAGAGTGTTGCAATGATTGGAGATAGCACTTGTGACACTTTTTTGTATATAAAGGGTGGTAAGGTACTTAAATCTCCTGCCTTGTTTTTAGTGCATTGATAATAAGGGAGACTTCGTATGGGTTAGTCGGAGCTAGGAACAGTGTGTTCGGGTAGTTGCCGGTGAGGTAGTCATTTGGTGGGGTATCTGAGCTTGGGATTTTATTGGCAAGGTTTTGTCCTATAGTGGAGAAGAAATCATTGAGTCTGTTCGCTGTTTCTGTTGGTGGGAGTTGGGGTTCATCTGATTTTGCTAATTTTATTTCGCTATTTCGTGATATCTTTTTTGTTCCCAGAATTTCTGATAGGGTTTTCCAGGTCTTTTTTATATCACCTCGTAAGTTGGATAATCTGTTCTCATAATACAATTTTTTTGCCCTTCTTATCAGGCTGGTTAGGATTGACGAGTAACGTTTTGTTTGGTCTCTGGTTATGTGACCCATTCTGTACTGTTTTTCATATTGGTGTTTTGTATTTATGGATTTGAGAATGCTGGGTGTTAGCCAGGGACTGTTCAGTCTCTTTGCTGTCATCTGTTTAGTTTTTTTAGGGCAGTGCTTGTTATAGAGGTATTGGGTCTTTTTTAGAAAATTATTAATACATTCGTCAATATCTGTATAGATTTCTAGCTCAGTGTGCCAATCAATGTTTGCTAATGCTGTTGTGAAGTTATTAATGGCTGCCTCGTTGTGAAGTCTGAAGGTGACTTTAGTAGTGTCTTGGGGTAGTTTACCAAGAGTTGTTATGAGGAAAGTAGGGTAGTGGTCTGTGGTATTATCTGTAATTATGCCTGATTTTAAAGGGGATATGGTGTTGGTCCAGATGTGGTCAAGTAGGGAAACACTAGTCTCTGTAACTCTTGTAGGTTTTGTTACTGCTGGTAGTAACATACAGTTACTCATTGTGTTTGTGAATTCAGTAACGTGTGGGTCCTGGTCTTGCAGGAGATTTATATTGAAGTCACCTGAGAGTAGTAAGTGATCTTTGTTCATGCGTGCATCAGTTATCATACTTCCTAGATTTTGACTAAATTGGCTAATGTTTGACTGTGGAACTCTGTAGATGTTTATCAATGTGAGAGGTTTTTGTAGGTATTTGGATTTGAATTTAGCTATTATATATTCCCCATGTTCATCCCTTGTGCAAGTATTAGTGATACATTCTAGTTGGTCTGAGTAGTATATGGCTGTGCCACCCCCTTGTTGGTCTGGCCTACAGTTGTGTATGGCTGTGTAACCAGGAATGGCATAGACATCTGTACTATCAGGCTTTAGCCAGGTTTCAGTTAGTGTAATGATGGACATATTGGCATGTAAGGAATTTAGTAATGCTATGAGGTCATCGTAATGCTTGCTTAAAGATCTGATATTGTAGTTAAAGATAGTTATGTTGTTGTTGGCACTGAGAAGTGCCTTTGATTGTTCTGCAGTGTAGTAATTACAGTAACTGTTTGATTCATTTAAGTCATTAAATAAGAGGTTGGTATCAGGATCAATGCTTGTAATCATAAGATTTGTAGTGAATCTATAGTTAGAATTAAGTATAAAACAAAGTAAATAGTCTTAAGCTAAAAAAGAGCACCTGAATTATTTAACAAATGTAAAATAATGAGCTAAGGGACTAATACAAATAAAGTGATGATCATACAATAGTGCTTGGGAATATGATAGTAGGTAATACTATAAAGGTAATTTTTAAAGTTAGAATTATAGTTTAAAATTATAATAAAAAGGGACTAATATAGGTTGTGGTGAACAACAAAGTGGTAATCAAATAAATGAGCTTTGGAATATAATGGCAAAATTGTGAGCTTATTCTACTTTAGCACCTGAGAATAGCACCTTGATTATTTTAACAGTTGTGGATATATAAACTAGGATAGTTATATAAAGCTAAAAAAAAGGAGAAAATATATAAGGGACTAAAATTAAGTAATGGTTAGAAAAGTTAAATGGACAGATGGTAGGAATTATAATATAAACTTATAATATAAAAATACAATTTGAAATGGTACTTGCAATTGCACTAGAGTCTAGTATAGGTTGTTGACAAGATCAAGATTATAACTATAGATTTAAATTGACAAAATAAAATTCACAATTAAAGTACCAAAAGAATAATAGTAAAAAATCACAATGGTAATGTCTTGGTTATAATATGATAGTAAGATGGTAGACAGGTACCCAGGTACACAGGTACAAAGGATAATACAAAGGTTGGGGTTGAATATAAAAACTTGAAAATTTGGCAACAAAATGTTATGGGAAGTATAAAATAATGTTTAATGTACAAAAGTAAAATTGACTGGTAGTAAATATGGTGTTTAATAAAAATTTTAGTAAGTAATAATGATTACAAAAAAGTGAAAAAGTAATGTTTATTTCATTCAATATTGCACTGGTAGTTATACTTGAGGTTATATGGCAGTACAAGGTAATTAAGAGTAATCTAGGATAGTAAATGTGGTATTAAAACAGGTAAAGGTAATTAGACAAGTAATGGTTATTAAATGTCAAAAATGTTAAGAGTAAATAGAAATTTTAGTAAAAATGATATTTATTAATTTTAGTAAGTAATATCAATTGATAGTATTTAAAAAAATAAGAGGTAGTAATATGGACAGAGAAAGTATCAATTCAGCTAGTGTTCAAGCGAACAATAGTAAATAAGAAAATCACATAAGGTGATTTATGCTTACTAGTAAAATTACAAAATGAGGTAGTTGAATATTTAATTACTAAGAGATTGTACAATGAAATTTGAACAATAATGGAGCAAAACATACACTACACTACGTAGGCTTTTAAGTTGGACATTGTTTAGTTATTCTCTGTAAGATTAGTATCCCTGAGAAATCGTGATAGATCATTCTCGTTCGTGATTGTGTACAGTTGACCTACATTTGTTTTCCTAACTAGAATTTTCCCATCCCGTGTGAAGCATTGGTGTATTGTGTCATTATTCTCTCGCTTAAGTTTTCTGACTCTATACAGGAGGTTCTGACGTTTTTTGGTAAGACACTCGTTTATGTATACCTCTTTCTTTACTTTAATAGATGCAATAATTAAGTCTTTTTTCCTGTCATGTGAGTGGAATCTAAGCATAACACTTTTTCTACCATGGGATCCTAGTAACCTGGCTTCTTTTATTTCAGACTCTGGTACAATAACACTAGTTTGGTCCTTTATGATCTGCAGAGTAATTTCTTTACTGTTTGTTTGGTTCATATCACTGGGAAAAAGTGGACTGTTAACTATTACTGCGTCCAATAGTTTATCTTGCTCAGTTTTATCTTCTTGGAGAGCAAAGTAGTCACTGAACTGGTTATCTAAGTTGTTCTTCCATTGTTTTACTGCTTCTTCAACCTTTGTATTAAGAGATATTATTTGTTGGGTATGGCTATCTATGACTGTTTGAATGGTCTTGTCACAGTTAGTCATTCCAGGTGTTGATAACTTTTGTTCAAGACTGAGGATTTTGTTTTCGAGTTGTGTCATCCTGGTGTTTTGTTTTGTTAGCGTCTCTCGAAGATTCATATTTTCAATAACTAAGTTGGAGATGCATGTCTTTAGGGTATCTGGATCGTTGGTCATACCTGAGAGACTACTTGGTAGGTTGAATCCGGGGAAGAGAGGGGAGGATGGGCTGGCGGCAGCCATGTTTGTTGTTATTGTTGTGGTGTCGCCTTGAGTTGTGGTGAGTGGGGTGGTTGCTGGGCCGGCGTCCTCCTGACTACACTTGTTGAATAGTTGATTTTTTGGTGTTTTCTTGCTGACCTTGGTGCTGTTTCCTCTTAGATTGCGCCTCATAATACTACAGGAATTGTTGCTGTTAAGAAGAAGTTGTAGTATACAAAGCTTAGGGTTACGTTGTTCGGCTGGCAGCGGGGTGTTGCTTTCGGTTTGTGTGCAGTCTTCCTTTGATCTCTCTTATTTTCGATTTGTAGGTTTCACTGTTGGTAATCTTTGGTCATTCTGGGTGCTACGAAATTGAAGAGTCCACTGTACCGTGGAAAATTTTTGATAATTTTCTTGTAATTTGTGTGTTAATTGATAGGAAAATAATGTTCATGTAATAGTATAAGTGTGTATCTTTAAAGCGACTTTTAAAAGGTGTAAAGTTATATGAGAACCTACATTCACTACATTTTCCTTATTTGTTGTAATCTGTGAATTATGTAAAATGTAATCAGTATAATTTAAAAGGAAATTAATATTCTGATAAGGAAAATTTACTACACACCTGGAAATTTCACTGAATATAATTAAGTATATGTGTATAATCCAGGGAGGTACAACCGTCCTGCCAAGTGAGTGTAAAACAAAAACCTGTAATTGTTTTATATGATGGAAGGATTGCTGCTGTCTTTTTTCTGTCTCATAAACACCAAGATTTCAGGTGCGTCTTGTTATTTACATTTAGGTCACACTACACATGCGTGTATAACCATTTATTTACACACACTTTTGGGTTTTCTTTAAAATTTTCATACTAGTTCTTGTTCTTGTTTATTTCCTCTTACCTCCATGGGGAAGTGGAACAGAATTCTTCCTCCGTAAGCCATGTGTGTTGTAAGAGGCGACTAAAATGCCGGGAGCAAGGGGCTAGTAACCCCTTCTCCTGTATATATTACTAAATGTAAAAGGAGAAACTTTCGTTTTTCTTTTTGGGCCACCCTGCCTCGGTGGGATACGGCCGGTGCTTGAAAGATACGTGTATAATATAATAGTTTATGAGAAGCATCAATAAAGACGAAATGTAAATATTAACTAACGACCGCTACAGAAATTAATGGTGGGTCATCGAGGACGTTAGAAAGAGTATCTGCCAAGTTTGGGGACCATCAAATGAGTAAATATAACAAGTATCTGGAAGGGTTCAGATATATTGCGAAATGGTAATAATAAGAGTGATAAGGAAGATAATACTGTACACAGTAATGTTCACCACCGTGTACTACAGTAATTTTTGTTTGCCTCCCAATGTGAATTAAAACACACAACAGGTAAGGTAGTTAGTTACTGGCTAATAGAGGGTCGTTAGTACATATCATAAGGGCCATAATCTGGTAAGCAAGATATATTTATAATATAATTGAACCACAAATTATTATATAATTATTTATTTATTTATTTATTTATTTTATGTCTTTGCAAACAGTACATTGAGATTTTGTGTTTACAATAGTGAGTTGGCCCATAATGCCTAGGCATTATGGGCCAACTTAACATTATTGGCTTACAGTCTACTTAAACTAAGGAGTATATCATAGTTGTACAGTAGGATAATAATTATTTCATAGTTGTAAAGTAGAATATTAATTATAAATTAATCAAAATTTGTATAATGCAAAGATATATTTATATTCGAAAATGCTTTTTGTGAAAACAATACTTCAATTATATTCCTGTCAACAATGGATAAAAGGTTCAATGTGATTGTTTCAGTTATGATGTGGGAGTACATAGGTGAGGAAATGTGTACTGAGTATTTAGCATTTAGTCTAGGGTGATTAAGTGGCTTTTGAGAAGAGTCTTAAATTGATTTTCAGACTGGGTTACTTTAATATCTTCTGGTAATGAATTCCATATTTTGGGGCCCTTTATGTGCATAGTGTTTTTACACAGTGTGATATGGACACGAGGTATATCAAAAAGAGATCTGTGTCTTGTGTTGTGGTCATGTGTCCTGTTTAGGTTGGTGAGGAAAAGTTTGAGTGGAGGGTTTATATTTGCGTGTATTGTCCTGTGTATGTAGTAGGTACATGAATAAGTATGAATGTTATTAATAGTGAGCAGATTCAGACTTTTGAAAATTGGTGGAGTATGCTGGCGGGAGTGGAAATTTATCATTTTTACTGCTGCCTTTTGCTGGGTTATTAGGGGTTTTAGGTGACTGGATGTTGTTGATCCCCATGCTCAGATTCCATATGTAAGATAAGGGTATATGAGTGTATTGTACAGTGCTAGGAGAGCTGATTGTGGAACGTAGTACCTTATCTTTGATAGTATGCCTACAGTCTTGGAGATTTTCTTGGTGATTTGTTGTATGTGTGTCTGGAACTTAAGGCTACTGTCAAGGTGGATACCTAGGAATTTTCCCTCTGCAAGTCTTGTGACTGATGATTCATTTAGCATTATGTTAATTGGATTATTTCCAGCTTTGTTTCCAAACTGAATGAAATACGTTTTATAAGTGTTCAGGGTAAGTTTGTTAGTCATCATCCAGGCAGATATTTTATGTAATTCAGCATTGACTGTGTTTGCTAGTATGACTGTGTTTGGGTGGGAAAAGACATATGTAATGTTATCTGCAAATAATATGGGTTTGAGTAGCTGTGATGCATTCGGTAGATCATTGATGTAGATGAGAAAGAGGAGTGGTCCAAGGACGCTTCCTTGTGGGACTCCTATTGTGATTGGTTGGGTGGAGGAGTTTGCATCATTTGCATACACATATTGGGTTCTGTTACTAAGGTATGACTTTAGGTAGCTGAGGGAGTGGCCTCTGATACCATAGTGCTTTAATTTGGAGTACAGTAGTTCATGGTCGACTGTATCGAAAGCTTTACGTAAATCAATGAAAATGCCCAGCGGGACTTCTTTCTTTACAAGTGCGGTATATATTAGTTCTAGCAAGTGTATGATAGCGTCATTTGTGCTTTTATTATTCCTGAATCCAAACTGACAAGGATTTAATATGTTGTGTGAAACGAGGTAGGAATAGATCCGTCTATGAATTAATTTTTCAAAGATTTTAGAGAGCAGTGGTAAGTTAGATATTGGTCTATAGTTATTCAAGTCAGCTTGGTCACCTCCTTTATGGATCGGAGTGACCCTCGCTATTTTGAGGATTGTTGGGAAGGTAGATGATTCAATGGATTTGTTAAAGAGAGTTGCAATAATTGGTGACAATACTTGAGAAGCTTTTTTGTACATAAAAGCAGGCAAGTTGTTTATGTCTCCTGCCTTGTTTTTAAGGGTGTTTATGATGAGCATAACTTCAGTGGGGTTGGTTGGAGCTAGGAATAGCGTATTTGGGTAGGTTCCTATGAGGTAGTCTGATGGACGGGTGTTTGTGCTTGGTATTTTGTTTGCTAGATTTTTTCCTATGGTGGAGAAGAAAACATTAAGTCTGTTTGTAGTTTCGGTTGGAGTGAGTTGGGGTTCATCTGATTTTGTTAGTTTGATTGCTTTGTTTTTGGATAACTTTTTAGTTCCAAGAATTTCAGATAGAGTTTTCCAGGTTTTTTTCATATCACCTTTGATGTTATGTAATCTATTTTCATAATACAATTTTTTTGACCTTCTTATCAGGCTGGTAACTGCTGACGAGGAACTTTTCGACTGTTCTCTAGTTATTTGACCCATTCTATACTGTTTTTCATATTTGTGCTTTGTGTTAATGGATTTGAGGATGCTTGGTGTTAGCCAGGGATTATTCAGTCTCTTTGCTGTGATCTGTTTAGTTTTTCTGGGGCAATGTCTGTTGTAGAGGCATTGGTTTTTTTTTAGAAAATTATTTTACATTCATTCATATATGTATATGTTTCAAACTCAATTTGCCAATCGATGTTATTCATAGCTGCTATAAAGTTGTTAACTGCTGTCTCGTTGTGTAGTCTGAAGGTTACTTTAGTAATGTCTTGTGGTAGTTTGCCCAGATTAGTTATGAGAAAGGTTGGGTAGGGGTCTGTAGTGTTGTCTGTGATTATGCCTGATTTTAAAGGGGATATGGTGTTTGTCCAGATGTGGTCTATTAAGGAGATGCTTGTCTCGGAGATTCTTGTAGGTTTAGATATTGCTGGTAGCAACAGGCAGTTACTCATTGTGTTTGTGAATTCGGTTACTTGTGGGTCCTGGTCGTGTAGGATGTTTATGTTGAAATCACCTGTTAGTAGTAGGTGGTCTTTATTCATGTGTGCATCAGTAATCATGTTTCCTAGTTTTTTACTAAAGTGATAAATGTTTGACTGTGGTACTCTGTAGATGTTTATAACTGTGAGGGGGTTTTTGCAGGTCTTTTGATTTAAATTTGGCTATGGTATATTCTCCATGTTCATCCCTTGTGCAAGATTTATTGATACATTCGAGTTGATTTGAATAGTATATAGCTGTTCCTCCCCCTTGCTGGTCTGTTCTACAGTTGTGTATGGCCATGTAGCCAGGAATGGCATAGAAATCTGTAATATCAGGCTTAAGCCAGGTTTCTGTGAGTGTGATGATTGTTATATTGGAATGAAGGGAACTGAGTAATGCTGTGAGGTCATCATAATGTTTGCTCAAGGACCTGACATTGTAGTTAAAGATGGTTATGTTATTGTTTGCACTGAGTAATGTCTTTGCTTGGTCTGCTGTGTAATAATTACAGTTACTGGTTGATTCATGTAATTCATTTTGTAAAAAGTTTACATCAGGATCTAGGCCTGTGATCATAGGATGAGAGTAGTTTTACTTACTAGATTTTCTGAGTAAAATGATATAAGATTTATATTAAATCTACAACTAGACTTACGATTAATCTAAAACTTGTAAAAATTTGAAAGAAAAAGGGATTATTACAGAACAGATAATTCAGTTATACACTTAAGTATCTAATAGCACCTTAATTATTTTAACAAATGTGAGTTTATAAACTACAATAGATATTTACAGCTAAAATAAAGGAGCTAATGAATATAATAATAAAATAAGTAAAATCAGTAGCACCTGAGGTAGTCTATAGCACCTGGAGTATTTTAATAAATGTGACTATATGGACAAAAAATTATTTGAGTTAAGTCACATTTTTAAAATTATTATAAAGTTTACAACCTAAACTGCCAGTGTTACTGGCTTAAATTTCATAATATTCAGGAACTATATATGCCTAATGTAAGCTCCGTAAGTGAGCTGGGAGCTGAGACGGTGGGTAGTGAAGGAGGGAGAGTGTTGTGACTCACTGCCACTCAAGTCCCACATGTCTCCTAGGTACATCAATATCAGTAAGTATAATCAATTTTAGATGTGACAGAGTTCTCCCCACTTATGTTGGTGTAAAGTTAATTCAAGATTGTACTCGTAAAAATTCATTCACATTATTTCTCACAGATACAACTATAAAATCATAAATTTTGCAATAAGTGCTGCTGCTCCTCGTGTTAGTTTTAACAGTCATAAGCTACGGTCAAAATTAATTAGTTATAGTCTCACCAAATTAAATATATGAAAGGAACGGAATGATTTGATTATAGCAGCAAATTAAAGTGGAGAAGTGACAGCAAAAACCTTCTGTTGTTTCTCTAAAGAAAGTGTCACACCTGATGAAGTTTAATATTTGAAGTTTCCTCTGAAACCATACCCAAGTTGAATGACAAATCCGGATTTCAAGATTTTTCATGAAATAATAATAATAATAATAATAATAATAATAATAATAATAATAATAATAATAATAATATCTTTTACTACTGCAAGTACATGTACAAGGTATACAGGCCTAGCTCACATCAATGACATGCTGCTATATAGAAAGCCGCTTGTTATACTGAGCATTTCGGACAGTGAAGAACCTTAATTCATTGCTGACGAACATCTCAGTCTGCTGTAGAAGTTGTTTGAAATCGCCTGATTAATTCGTTGATTAACCTGTCTATGACAGGAAAGTAAGCATGTGTGCAGAATTCACGAGAAATAATGAGTTTGACTAAAATGGCTAAAAGCGATGTCACACATTTCTTGATGCGCATCTAAGTCATCTGCTAAGCTAAAACATTGGGTAGCTTTAAAAACTGGTTAGAGAAATACACGAGCAAGAAGGGGTGGATGTAAGTGGGACGTGCACAACATGAGTGAGAGAGGTTGGTTTTGAGAAGGATTTGTCCAGCTGTTAAAAAATAATAACCATAATTTTTAAAAGGGGTGGACACGTAAGCCAGAGTAAGGCCTCGGCTAGATGATCAAAAGCTCCAGCTGCTGGGCATCATATGACTAAGACCCATATAAGGAAACACTTCTCCAGTTTCCTGACAAACCTTACCTAACATAACCTGCTCGCTGCAGTAGCCTTCACTATTATGTTTCTATGCAGATAGACACAAACGAGCACGGACGCCTCAAAATATTTAAATATCTTGAGCCATGCATATGTTTTCATCTACATACTGTTGGTATCAACATACCTCCCCAGCTTTACGTTCTTAACTCACGAAATCGTAATGACACGATTGCAAACAAACTAGTATACCACGGGCGGAGTTAGAACCCGAGATCAGAGAGTCTCAAAACTCCAGACCGTCGCGTTAGCCACTGGACCAGCTAGCCCGTGGTATGGTTTGTTTGTAATCGTGTCATTACGATTTCGTGAGTCAAGAACGTAAAGCTGGGAAGGTATGTTGATACCAACAGTATGTAGATGAAAACATATGCATGGCTCAAGATATTTAAATGTTTTGAGGCGTCCGTGCTCGTTTGTGTCTATGCTAGCCTTCCTATGGTGTAGAAGTATACCTAGTTGGACGAATCTTATTGTGGCTAGCTGGTCCAGTGGCTAACACGACGGTCTGGAGTTTTGAGACTCTGACCGCGGGTTCTAACCCCGCCTGTGGTATGGTTTTTTTATGTTCTTATTTGAACAGAAAGCTCTGCAGTATTACTAATGGGCTTAATGACCCATATACATCTGACCGACATACATCTGACCGACATACATCTGACCGACATACATCTGACCGACATACATATGGTTCTACATAGTCACAAACGAGGTTGGAGCCAAGCTAGAGCGGTGGCGTACCCGCGGCGCTTGAGCATACCAGCAAGGAGTTTCAGGGGTCAACGCCCCCTCGGCCCGGTCCATGACCAGGTCTTGCAGTGAATCAGGACCTGATCAACCAGGCTGTTATCGCTGGCCGCACGTAACCTGAGGTACGAACGACATATCATATGGGAGTTCGACACGTGGATTAGGTAAAGAAATACTCACGTAGGCTGGTAGTACGTATAATTACAGACAAGGTGGGTAGCGCCCTTACACCCGTGACCTAGTCTCACTGCTCTCTCTCGTACAACTGACTGACTGGCCGCCCACAGTACCCATATGTGAGAGGGTCTTTGAATAATGCCAGGTCAGCACAATATGAATATACAGTGACTCAGGCAGAGACGGTTGGTCGTGAGTCAACTGGCACAGTGGTTACTGGTAACTGGTTACTACTACTGAGAGCTCGGCGACGCTAACGTATGTCGTCCCGACATACAACTAATACAAACTAGAGATGGCAGGTGTACGGCTTGGGCTGATTCTATACAATGTCAAAGTACACAACAATTAAACATTATAACATACATAAGTAGAACATTGGAATGGAAGCTTACGTAACTGAAACTGTAATGCAATACAAGGTATAATATAGCACAACTTAAAACTCAACCAATGAACATCGAACTCAACGTTGAGATTACAAGTGATAAAAATGATCGATCGATCTGTATTCATGTGATCTACGGATTCTGAGGAAGGAATATATACAAAGAAAGAGTGTTTAACAGAAAGGCAGATTCGGTGCACTCAAATCTAGACTGTTAACTCTCAGAATGCGGAGAGAACATGAACACAAAAAAAAATTCTTGAATACTGATAAGTTGATACTGTAATTATTCATCTATACAGGTTATTTACATTTAACCCCAACTCTGCTAGGGTGAGATTGACATATGCAGAATGGGTGTCATCTCTGGGAGGATCAAACTCTGTAGCATTGGCTAACTCATGCTGTATTTGAGACAAATCTGAATTGAATGTTACAAATGATACTTGAGGATTTCTCAATACCTGTCGTGTACGTAGGGAATAACGACATTCAGGTTGATCGTCTGACTGAGTATCAGAGGAAGAGAGTACAGGATCAGGAGGATTGTCAGAGTCTGTCACATTAGTCTGGGTTGGAACATCATTATCATCACATACTAACTTCATATGATCTAAATGCGATTCTTTATACTGACCAGTACTAATCTCTCTAACCTTATACTTATTACCAGTGATATGTTCAACTACTCGATAAGGACCAACAAACTTTTGATCAAGCTTTGGCATTGCAGACGTTTTGTTAAAGTTAATCAGCATAACTCTCGAACCTACTTTGATTTTGGATGGCTTTGCTCGAGTGTTTGCGACTCTTGTAAATTCTGCTGTTGATTTATGAAGTGTTTCATGGATTCTTCTAAAAACACTTTGAGCTAAGCTGGTACGAGTTGCTATGAAATCATCAGGGTTGTAATTTGGTTTCGGATTAGAATATAACAACTCATAAGGCAAACGTTTATCTACACCGTACAATGCATAATGTGGAGTGTCACCTATAGAAACATTGTAAGCAGAATTTATAGCACACTGCACATCAGGTATAACTTCATCCCAAGTTTCACTGTTGGGATTGATAGTGGCTCTCAAGACATCAAGTACTTTCTTATTGGTTCGTTCCGCTAACCCATTGCTGGCAGGATGATGAGGAACAATGGTGGATTTAGAGATCTTGTACAAGGTACACAAATTTTCAAGAATCTCATTACAGAATTCACCTCCATTATCTGTTACTAGTGACTTAGGGGTGGTATGCCTGCAGATAATGCGTTCTTTAAACGCTTTAGCTACTGTCTCGGCAGTCTTGTCTGCAATAGGAACTAGCTCACAATATCTGGTGAAATGGTCTACCATAACACACAGATGTTTGTTACCTTGGAGGGAACATTGGAAATTAGTTAACAAATCTAGCGCAACTCTTTCCCACGGTTCGCTAGTAGTTGGATATACTTGGATTGGATTAGGACCATTAGCATTACCTTTATGTTGCATGCAGACACTACATTTCTTAACATACTCAGAAATATCAGTTGCCATACGAGGCCAAAAGTATTTCAATCTGGCTTGTTTTACTGAACGATCCATACCAGGGTGTGCAACACCTGGTACATCGTGAACTAGCTGTAAGCCTACATTCACTAGTGACTGTGGAATTACTAACTGGTATACTCTTCTGCTAGGAGTACCCAACTCGGCTGTTCGATACAGTAATTCTTGGTTCATGACAAAGTCACTGATGGGTGCTGGTGGCTTCACAGTCAGAATAAGATCTTCCTGGAGCAGGAATCGAATCACACCAGACCACATGGGATCTGTTCGTTGAGCATTCTTTACATCTTCAGCACTAAATGGAGGGTCTGCAGTTACTATACTAACATGTCGCGATAAGGCATCTGCGACTACATTTGACTTGCCAGGTAAATGCTCAAAGGTGGGATTGAACTCTTGGATAGTCAAGGTCCATCTGGCTAACCTTCCAGTAGGTTGTTTGTTCTGGAATAAGGGTAACAGTGGAGCATGGTCTGTCAAGACATGAACAGAGTACTGATAAATTGTCTCGGAAGTGCTTTAAAGACCATACTATTGCTAAAGCTTCTTGCTCAGTTACTGTATAATTACGTTCAGCCTTCGTAAGGACTCGGCTAGCAAATGCAACTGCGTTGTACTTGCCATCGGTCTTCTGAGCTAGTACGGCACCTATGCCAATTGAACTAGCATCAGTTGTCAGATAGAAGGGCTTAGAAAAATCTGGAAATTTCAAAATTGGAGCAGATGTTAGCTTTTCTTTTAGAGTTTGGAATGCTCTTTCTTGACGGAAGGTCCAAACAAAAGGAGCATCTTTCTTAAGCAACTCAGTTAGAGGAGCAGCTATGGAAGAAAAATTGGCAATGAAAGATCTATAAAAACCTGCTAAGCCCACAAAGGATCTTATGGCATCAGCAGTTTTGGGAGTTGGAAAATTTAGTACTGCAGTTACTTTACTTTGGTCAGTCGTAACCCCTCTAGGAGTGACTACGTGATCAAGAAACTTAATTTCTGATCTGAAAAATTGACATTTAGACAGTTTGATCTTTAAATTGGCTTCTTCAAGCTTACCAAGTACTACATCAAGTCTTTTCAAGTGTGTATCCACGTCTTTAGACATGACGATTACGTCATCTAAGTACACCATAAGTGCATTACCTATGAGACCTCTAAAGATATTAGTCATGAGCCTTGAGAACGTGATAGGGGAAGATCGTAATCCAAACGCCATACGGAGGAAGTGATAATGACCTGTAGGAGTGGAGAATGCAGTTAGCTCTTGGCTGTCCTCGTGAAGAGGGACTTGCCAAAACCCTTGTAACAAATCTAGGGTTGAAAAGACTTTGTTATCTCCGATATTACGTAAAAGATCACCCAGTACAGGAAGTGGAAAGCGATCTGGAATGGTTTTCGCGTTTAACTTCCTAAAGTCAATCACTGGGCGCCAAGTACCATCCTTCTTAGGTACTAGTATCAAGGGTGCATTCCAAGGTGAATTGCTAGGTGCAATAACTCCATCATCAAGCATTTGATTGATCAATTCTTCTGCGACAGCAACTTGTGAATGAGGCATTCTGTACGCAGGTATGTAGATAGGTCTAGTACCAGGTTCAAGTGGAATACGATGGGACAATAAGTTCGTTATACCCATCTTCTCACCTGGTAAAGCAATGGCTTTACGACGTTTGTTCAACAGAGTCAACAAACGCTTGACTTCATCTGGGAAGTCAGTGGGAGCTAAGTCTTTCTCCTCAACTGGTGGAACAGATTGATCCAGTGAAGTGGATGAGGTCTCCCCGGCAGAAATAGCACCGACCCACTGGTCAGGTGACAACTTATCCTCTACCTGAACAGGGTAAGGATAGTGAACAAGGTCAACAAGATTGGTATTTGCTCTGAGGCGAACACTGTGACCAGAAGTGTTGGCCAGGAAGAAATGGATCTTACTATCTCTTACAACATGTAAGGATGGTTCAACAAATAGACCTTTTACTTTGCAGGAATCACTGTCAACTAGGACGTTATCACCATCTGGAACACTAGGAACAACAACAGACACTCTAGTGAGAGCACTAGCCGCAACGAAGACGTCTTTCTGCAGACGGCATGTGACATCAACAAGAGATGGCATTACTAGTTGCAAGTAATTGTTTTCCAACAAGGCGTCCCCTGTGGAGAAACTACTACTCGAACTAGCAGGCATTGCAGGGATAGGTTGTGCACTCAAGGCAATCTGAGTGTCCTCGGACACTTGAGGCATCGGACTATCCTGAAAGTCTGACGGTATAGGTGGAACACTGATGGGAGTGACCGAATTACCAGTGCCTGACCGCTTGGGTACGCTACTGGAGAATGCATTAGCTTGTAAGGACTTAATCCGTACATCATACTCTGCAGCAGTATAACAGATTTCTGATCCAAGCTGGTAATCCCAGAATGGAACGATCAAGTCGTCAATTTGGTCATGCCATCGATAAGGGTCGAGCACAATGCGTAAGTCTCGCATGGAAGCAAAGCCCAGTAGAAGGTCACCAGGGAAAGTAATCTGGTCGACAACAAGGAAGGAAGCAGTGAAGTCTCTACCTTGGATAGAAAAGGTTAGGGAAGTCCGACCTCGGACACGCAGGTGAGAACCAGCTACTCCACTAAGGGAGGACACATGAGTCGGTTCTACGAGAAGGACATGTCGTAACTGCTTATCCTTAAACAAACTAGACCTAATAATATTGACTTGCGCACCAGAGTCCATGAACAAATGAACGGGCGCATTATAAACAGATGCTTGCACTATAGGGCCTATGGTTGCATTGGAAGTTATGTGCAAACAAAAAGGTAGATTGTCATCAGAAAAGGCTTGTTCCACTTCATCCCCAAAATCATCTATGTCAGAGACATGTGAAGCAACATCATCAGCAGGGTTGTCATTCTCGAGACTGCTTAAGGCTTCAAAGGAATTGTGAACGGGGATGGTGTACTCATTATCACCTACTGTCACCATGGGACGGTTTGACTGGGGCGCTCGAATTCCCCCGAATTGAAAGAATGAGCCTGGTTCTGGTTAGTTTGAGAACTGGAAGAATGAGCCTGGTTCTGGTTATTTTGAGAACCACGATATCTGTTTCCTCTACGGGTTCTGCGATTGGAACGACCACGGAAAGACCTAGAGTACTGAAGGTTATAGAGAGCATTGCACTCAGATGTGTCATGTCCATGTATTCTATGATAAGTACAGTAGGGAAGATCTGGGTACTCATCATCAGTACGACGTCTCTTAGGGTAACTATCAGGACAATTAATTGCAATATGGCCACAGAAACCACAGTTGTAACAAGTCCGCCGACTATGGTTACTGAATGTACTATGAATACTACGAGGTGTATAACGACTCTGTACACTGGTTCTTGGTGATCTCTGAGATGGTTGACGACCACGATTTGTCTCTGTGGCGCAAACAAGAGGTGGTGCAGACTGAGGCATATGTGTGACATTACTTTTAATACAAGGGAAAGTACCCTGGGGGCACAAGGAACGTACATGATTTAAGGCTGTAAGTGGTTCCATCGTCACAGTTGGAGGATGAGCCTCATAAGCACACATGGAAGCAGGTGGCATTAGTTCTTTAATTGCTCCAAAAGCTGCTATTTTAGCAAACGGTTCTGTGAATGGTTTAACCTCTTCAGGGAGAAAAGATGATGATTGGACAGCATTGATAAATGATGATAAAAGTTTGTCTAATCTAACAGCAAATGCACTCAACGATTCATTACTCATGAGTGTAGCATTCACTAGTTCCCTAAGAACGACATATGGATCAGCTGTTTTTTCTGGGACAAGGAAAGAACGAATCAGTTCCTCATATTGTGACCACTTAGTAAGATTCCTGAAGTCTCGCATATCAAGGAGATCAACAACGTGAACAGCAGCAGGGGATCGATAAAGAGCTTCTTTAGCAAGTCTGATAAGACTTTCCTCTGAAGGAGGACCTTCAACTAGAGCACTAGCACGAGAACGAATGGCCGCAAACCATGCTTCAAGACTATGTACATGGCCATTGAATAAAGGTAACGCATCAAGGGAATCACGAGTATAACTATAGTATCTCGGTGTCTGGGTTGGTCTGTCAGTCGCTAAGGAACTGTGAGGACTGATGACAGGGGCAACAGTAGCCTGAGAGGTCTGAGTATCGACATTCACTAAAGTATCACTTGACGGTATGTGAGACATAATGGCAAAGTAGCACGAGAACAAATAAGGCAAAAATAATGAACAATAAAAATGATATAAAATGCTAGAATTGAAATAAAAGATATGCAACTAATTCTGCAGAAGTAAAAAAAAAAAATGTCTAAGATACACTGCAAGAGGAAGGACAACTCAATTTAAAGGACTATTGGCCAAGAAAAATTTACATTGAAATTTACAAGTAAAAATATTACTGGAGACTGAATTAAATGCAAAATGAGCTGTCTTTACTCTTGCTAATAAAGAAAGTAATTAATTAAATTTTAAATCAATGTAAAAGTATAAAATAAAATTACTAAATTGTTAACTGGGAAATTTAAGTATTTTCTAAGAATGCATAAACGAGATTAAAATAAAATTCATAAAAATATCAATAAAAGAAAATAATTCACTGCAGAACAAGTGCAACAAAATAAGGTGTAGAAATAATCACTGCAGTAGTAAAGTTTCACTGGGAAAACTCGGGTTAAATAATAAAATTAAAATATGAAGAAAAAACTGATTGAACACTTTAACTCTTAATTGTAAATTAGACAAAACAATTTACTCAAACAGAGTAAAGAAAACACTTTACGTTAAAAGTAATTGAAATTACATCAAGAGTGAATTTGTACAAAGAAATATAAAAATATGAATAAAATAAAACAAAGGAACAAAACGGGTAATGTCACACTTACAGTGGCAGGGCACACTTCATTATTATAATATATTCTTACAACAAAATCTTGCTGTGACTGATACGACAAAAATTTGCTGGCAAAAATAATGGTACACAGTCTGCGAAAAAAATTAGAGGAATGAGACACTGCTGGCATACGAAAAAAAGACACACATAGCAATAAATGGATAATTTGGTATACTGGGGTGAATATTACTGCGTGAAATACAATGACAATTACTGGAGAATACAACGCTGAAAGAATACACGATAAAAAAAATGAATCACTTCACACAGAGTGACTGATTGGTACACTACACAATAATACTTACTACAGACAGGAGTAGCATAAAAAAAAACACAGATAAAAAAAAAATATGAGATAAGTGAAAACACTGAAAAATATTGTAAACGAGTCAAAGAAATACTGAGTCTACACTGAAAACACAAGGTTTAGAGTACACAAGAAATTTACTATAAATGTCTCACACACGCAAATGTCTTTAAATGCAAGAAAAATGTCTCTAAATTATCACTGAAGTCTGTAGTAGTCGGGTGATTACTGGTGATGAGGGTAGGTTGTAGGTTGTCCTGCGCGGTGATGACTGACGCCTCCTACACTCACTGTTGTCGGAAGAAATGCGCTCTCTCGGTGGACTCCCATAATTGGGTTTTATCGTTGGCGCTCCGCTACATCTCTTGACCAATTATGTGAGCCAAAACAGTATTAGGACCCGGTACAAGGGTACAAACAACCACAGGTAGATGAGGTGGATGGCTGGTGGTGGGTGGATAGTGTGTGGAGGGAGAGAGTATGGTGGGTGAGAGACTCTTGCTGGGGCACTGGCGCGCACTCCACTACTACCCACGAAGGTGGCTTGATAAGCCACTCTATGCCACAGGAATGGTGAAAACCACTCTTAGCATCCAACAGGGAGCACAAAGCGATATAGACAATACTTCAGAGGAACTTGGCTTACTTCTTACTGCGTGGCTTACTTCTCTCTCTCAGCTGGGTTAGAAGCTGGGTTGGCTGACTGGCTTACCCCACGAGAATGGCTGACTGGAAGACGTGTAACGATGCACAAAGCACGGAGGAGCAGGTGGATGACAGGAGACAGGCTGGATGATAGGCTGACTGGCATTCACTTCCACAGTCTGGCTTACTGACTGGCTTAATTGCAAAATCCGGGTCAACCCCTCGGAGATTGAAGCAATTAGCACATGAACTAAGCCAGGAAGCTTGAAACGGCTGCAACAGGCTTGCAGGCTGAAGGTTGTGAGGGGAGTAGCTGGTGGGTGACGGTTCACCTTTGACCCTGCCGGCTACTCACAGTCTTCTAACGTCTTGAATTACCCTTAAAACTTATCCACGCTCCACACCGCTGTCACCATTTATCATGTGGGAGTTCGACACGTGGATTAGGTAAAGAAATACTCACGTAGGCTGGTAGTACGTATAATTACAGACAAGGTGGGTAGCGCCCTTACAGCCGTGACCTAGTCTCACTGCTCTCTCTCGTACAACTGACTGACTGGCCACCCACAGTACCCATATGTGAGAGGGTCTTTGAATAATGCCAGGTCAGCACAATATGAATATACAGTGACTCAGGCAGAGACGGTTGGTCGTGAGTCAACTGGCACAGTGGTTACTGGTAACTGGTTACTACTACTGAGAGACAGCCCGGCTGAACATGTACTGATTTAACATGCCCGTCCAGCTCCTTTAAGGCAGCCAGGGAACTAGGCAGTAAGAAACGCCTAAGCTGGTAGAGGATGAGCATCAAGGATGCATCCAGAGAGTTTTGTTCTATATTATCAGTGATTTTTCCTCTACATTACGCAGCAGTACAAACTGGAGTTTTAGGTACACTACTATTGTGTCAGTGATTATGACGCTGAAGTGATGGACAAACTAATATGGCCATAGAACTATCCATAAGAGGCTCGGCTCTGCTATACTTCTCAGTTCTCCAGTATCACATCTCAGTGCTACACTTGACTAAGACTACCGGGTACACCATCGAAACGACCTAAGGCTCGAAAGTGAGGTTGTGGTAAGACAGGTTAATGCCACAGGTCCTGGTGTAATAGCTAGAGAAAAATAACAAGCCACAGGCAAGTAGATGGTGAATATATTAATTATTACATGAATAATAATTTCATCTAAAATAATTTATCCCTTTTATGTCAAACAACGTTCCGAGCAGCACATTCCACTAATCCTGTGTGTATCACAGTGTATATAAAATATTGTTTTATAATATATATCCTAAATTAAAGCCATGCTTTTGTTGGAAACTACGGAAAAGTGATCACAAATCACTTAGTTTCAATATATCATGGAATTACCCAGATAACTGCAATCAAATCTCTGTCCCAGATTTTCGCTTGGCCGACTTCATGGGACTGAAAAATTACCTGGGTGGGCTAAATTGGGATGCCCTGACTATGGGTCAGGTAGGTGATCTTGGTTGCTAATATGACGTTTTTCAGAGCATAGTTCTAGCTGCCCAGATAACTTTTGTTCCGAGTGGGGAAATCAGATCTAACAAAAATGATCCCAAACGGATGAACAATAAATTAAAACTTCTCATTGGTCAAAAGAGAGGCATATATAGGCATATCAAAAGAGGGGATGGGCAGTTAAGAAATCAATATATTCAATTAAAGAGAGAAATGAAGAAAGGAATAAGAAAAGCAAAAAGGGATTATGAGGCTAAGGTCGCAAGGAATTCAAAGATTAACCCAAAAGGGTTCTTTCAGGTATACAGAAGTAAGATTAGGGACAAGATTGGCCCACTTAAGAGTAACTCTGGTCAGATCACTGACAGTAATAAGGATATGTGTGAAATTCTCAGTACCTACTTCCTCTCAGTTTTCACCCAGGAAAATACTAGCGATATTCCTGAAATAATAGATTATGTAGAACAGGATGATAATAAACTATGTACGATTGCAGTAACTAGTGACATGGTCCTCAGACAAATAGAGAAACTAAAATGTAACAAATCCCCAGGCCCTGATGAACTGTTTGCAAGGATGTTAAAGGAATGTAAAGAAGAGCTTTGCATACCTTTGGCTAATCTTTTCAACATATCACTACAAACTGGCATAGTGCCTGAAAAGTGGAAAATGGCAAATGTAATACCTATTTACAAGGCAGGTGACAGGTCCTTGGCTTCGAACTATAGACCAATAAGCCTTACCTCCATAGTGGGAAAATTTATGGAATCAATAATTGCCGAAGCAATTCGTAGCTATCTTGATAGGCACAGATTGATTAATGAATCTCAACACGGTTTTACAAAGGGGCGTTCCTGTCTTACGAATTTACTAACTTTTTTCACTAAGGGGTTTGAGGAGGTAGACCATGGTAATGAATATGATATTGTGTATATGGACTTCAGTAAGGCTTTTGACAGGGTCCCACATCAGAGACTATTGAGGAAAATTAAAGCACATGGAATAGGAGGA
>NC_091310.1:8090353-8104778 GCF_038502225.1 Cherax quadricarinatus | reverse complement strand
GATTGTTCAAAACGCCCACAGTAACGTGTTACATGGTGGGGTAGCTGACACACTTTGTCATATACGACAATCCTACTGGATACCCCAAGGTCGACAAAGTGTGAAAAAACAAATAAAGGACTGTATTACTTGTCGTCACTATGATATGCGAGTATGTCAGTATCCAGGTCCATCTCCATATCCCTCTGAAAGAGTTTGACATATCACTCCATTTGAGGTGACAGGTGTAGATTACACTGGACCAATAATTTTAACCAAAACAGTTGACAAAGTTCCTATCAAGGTGTACATCTGTTTGTTCACTTGTGCTACAACTAGAGCAGTACATCTAGAAGTAGCCACTGACATGTTTGCTGAAACATTTATCAAATTATTCAGAAGGTTTGCAGCCAGAAGGGCATGTCCCAGACTGATGATTTCAGATAATGCAACGACCTTTGTTGCTGGTGCTGCTTATATAAGCAAGATCTTTGATCAACCAGAAGTACAACAGATGCTGAATCAACGCAGTTGTCGTTGGAGATACATTCCTCCTAAATCTCCATGGCACGTCGGATTTTATGAAAGAATGATCGGCATTGTAAAACGTTGTTTAAGGAAGACTCTTCATCGTCAAAGAATCGACTTAGAAGAATTCCGTACAGTTGTGACTGAAATAGAAAATAGAGTCAACAACAGACCTCTAACTTATGTTACCGATGATCTGGACAATTTAGAAGTGTTAAGTCCATCTCATTTACTCCATGGCAGAAGGCTCGAACCTGCTCCTCCCATGAATGATAAAGAAATCATAGAGGATCCTTCTTATTTCGAACCTGAGCAACTCAGACGTAAATTTAAACACCTTATTAAAGTGATTGAACGTTGGGAGAAAATTTGGCGAGAAGACTATCTCACCTCATTGAGAGAACACTTCTATGGAGCCGGTGTTCCTGAAAATCATAAGTCCTTAAGACCTGGTGACATAGTGATTATCGATAATGATGGTCCGAGGTCCCAACGGCCACTTGGAAAAATTGTGACCATATATCCTGAGGCAAATGGAATCATCAGGACAGTTGATGTTTTAAGCAAAGGTGTAGAGAATAAGCGGACAATAAATAAACTTGTGCCGTTAGAATTACACAGTGTTGAAAACAAAATTAGTGATTCTCCAGAAACCACACAGACTAAAGCTGTTCAGAAAAGACAAGCAGCAGTGGTGGCGAGTGAGAAAATTAAATTAATGTTAAGTGATGAATAGTTCACCTGCAGCGAACCCCTGCTGCCCCCCAGTGTGGAGAAATTTTCTCCAGGAGGGGGATATCAGCCCCTTTCAGCCCCTTTCAGCCCTTTCAGCCCTGAGGGGCACAGCCCTCTCAGAAGGGGCAAGCGTCTTGTTTACTGCTACAGTGAGTAATTGATCGTAGATGCAGTACGAGTATGCGACATGGTCAAGCGACCGCTGCTCCTTGCAGTCCAGTGTTGCAGAGTGTATCTTAATAAGAGACAGTACATCTCTTACCTTAGCAGGACAATTAAGGAAAATCCTGCTCCCACTTTATTACCATAGTGAAGATAGTGGACATTGTTGTCTATGCTTAAGACAGCAAGATTTAAACATTCTGCTTTGCTTCATCGAGGAAGTGGCAAGGAAGTAAAAGTTCTATGTCAGCTTTTCCTTTGTGCTGGGGGCAGTGACGGCGTGGGGCATTGTGGCGTCTTCAGATTACTTTTGACTCTACTGAGAGTGACACTGATGCCAGGATAACCAACAAAGAACGATCTGTGCGTTAGTGTGAGCAAAGTGTCTCATAAAACACAATAAACACTTAAGAGAAGTGTGATCAGCTTCTTTAGTGATAAGATTGTGAACAATAAAGACAAATCTTGTGGAACATAGTGTACCAGTGTGTGTATTCATAGACTATGGAAGACGTGGACATCCAAGGACACTTCAGCTTCTATTAAGTCACCGATATCTGTCGAAGGTGTGAAGAACACCATAGCTCACGCTGCAAGAGCAAGGCAGGTTACGAATTTCTTGTAGTATGAGGGACTGCGCAGTTCTTGAGTCGCAAGGAGTTTGTAATCAACCTATAATCGGCAGTTAGGTGTGGACTTTTGAGTCCACACAAGTAAGTTTGTCAGCCATCAGTGAATGAAATATGCTGACATAACACCCCCTAGGGGTAATTTATAATCTTACAAATTATAACTCATTTCAGCCAGTTGAGGAGTGCCTTCGACAGCATCTCAAGACCTCGTCTGCAGGGGCGGCTGTGCAGGCGATGAGCTGTCTTTCTAAGTTAAGTTTCCCTATATTTAAACTTAGCTGGTAATCCCATTTCCCAACACAAGGGATGGGGTTCATCTCTCTGGGGATGGAGTAGTTGCATTTGCCAATTCAATTAAGAGGATAATTGATGACTTGTCTAGGAATTTAAACTGATATATTATAGAGATATGGGTGTTTGAGGGAAACAATCAGGCTGCAGCATTAGGGTTAAAAACAGCAGTTACTACCGGGATACCTCATGGACATGTTTAAAAGACAATATTCAAAATAAAGTTGCTAGTAATTCCAAATCAATTGATCAACAAACAAAGAGAGATAGCAGAGGGCAACAAGTGACTAGTTCCCTTAAGGTTTACTATACAAATAGTAGGAGTCTAAGAAATAAGATAGATGAGCTAAGATTACTTGCAAGTGTAGGTAATATAGATATTATTGGTATAACAGAGACCTGGTTCAACCTGAAAGATAGAGAAATGCCTTCTGAATGCAACATACAGGGTTATAAACTATTCCACACTGATAGGGTCAACAGGAAGGGTGGTGGTGTGGCGATGTATGTCAGAGAAAATTTAAATTGTTGTCTTAGACATGATATAAGATTAAAAACATCGAACACAGAATCGGTTTGGCTACAGTTTCTCGAGGGACGTGGCAAATTAATGTTGGGTGTGATTTATAGGCCCCCAAACCTTGATAGGGAGGGCATTAAGCTGTTATGGGACGAAATTCATAAGGCATCTAGATATGAAAATGTTGTGATAATGGGAGATTTTAACTTTAGACAATTTGATTGGAACAATATGACAGGAAATCTTGAGTCTAGTGACTTTCTTGATATAGTTCAGGATTGCTTTTTAGAACAGCTTGTGACAGAACCAACTAGAGGAAACAATTTGCTTGACTTGGTTCTTGCCAACAAAGATCCACTAATTAATAATCTTGAGGTTAATGATGAGCTTGGGGAAAGTGATCACAAATCACTTAGTTTCAATATATCATGGAATTACCCAGATAACTGCAATCAAGTCTCTGTCCCAGATTTTCGCTTGCCTGACTTCATGGGACTGAAAAATGACCTTGGTGGGCTAAATTGGGATGTCCTGACTATGGGTCAGGTAGGTGATCTGGGTTGCCAGTATGACGTTTTTCAGAGCATAGTTCTAGCTGCCCAGACAACTTTTGCGCGAGTAGGGAAATTAGATCTAACAAAATTGATCCCAAATGGATGAACAATAGATTAAAACATCTCATTGGTCAAAAGAAAGGCATATATAGGCGTATCAAAAAAGGAGATGGGCAGTTAAGAAATCAATATATTCAAATAAATAGAAAAATAAAGAAAGGAATAAGAAAAGCAAAAAGGAATTATGAGGCTAAGGTCGCAAGGGATTCAAAAACTAACCCAAAAGGGTTCTTTCAGGTATACAGAAGAAAGATTAGGGACACTACTGGCCCACTTAAGAGTAACTCTGGTCAGATCACTGACAGTGATAAGGATATGTGTGAAATTCTCAATACCTACTTCCTCTCAGTTTTCACCCAGGAAAATACTAGCGATATTCCTGAAATAATAGATTATGTAGAACAGGATGATAATAAACTATGTACAATTGCGGTAACTAGTGACATTGTCTTCAGACAAATAGAGAAACTAAAATGTGACAAATCCCCAGGCCCTGATGAACTGTTTGCAAGGGTGTTAAAGGAATGTAAAGAGAAACTTAGCATACCTTTGGCTAATCTTTTTAACATATTAGTACAAACTAGCATAGTGCCTCATAAGTGGAAAATGGCAAATGTAATACCTATTTACAAGGCAGGTGACAGGTCCTTGGCTACGAACTATAGACCAATAAGCCTTACCTCCATAGTGGGAAAATTAATGGAATGAATAATTGCCGAAGCAATTCGTAGCCATCTTGACAGGCACAGATTGATTAATGAATTTCAACAGATTTTACAAAGGGGCGTTCCTGTCTTACGAATTTACTAATTTTTTTCACTAAGGTGTTTGAGGAGGTAGATCATGATAATGAATATGATATTTTGTATATTGACTTCAGTAAGCCTTTCGATAGAGTTCCACATCAGAGTCTATTGAGGAAACTTAAGGCACACGGAATAGGAGAAATTTTTTCCTGGGTAGAGGCATGGCTGACAAATAGACAGCAGAGAGTTTACATAAATGGGGAGAAATCAGAATGGGGGCACGTCACAACCGGTGTTCCTCAGGGGTCAGTGTTGGGCCCGTTGTTGTTCAAAATTTACATAAGCGACATAGATGAGGGAATAAATAGCGACATAAGCAAATTTGCTAATGACACAATAACACCAAAATAGGCCGTCATATTCATTCTAATGAGGACACAAGAGCACTCCAAGATGATTTGAATAGACTGATGCAATGGTAGGAGAAGTGGCAGATGCAGTTTAATATTGACAAATGCAAATTTCAAAATGTTGGACAGTTAAATAACCATGCGACATATAAACTAAATAATGTAGATCTTAATACTGCTGATTGTGAAAAGGATTTACGAGTTCTGGTTAGCAGTAATCTAAAACCAAGACAACAGTGCATTAGTGTTCACAATAAAGCTAACAGAATTTTTGGCTTCATATCTAGAAGTATAAATAATAGAAGTCCTCAGGTTGTTCTTCAACTCTATATGCCCCTGGTTAGGCCTCTTTTAGACTATGCTGCTCAGTTCTGGTCACCATATTACAGAATGGATATAAATGCTCTTGAAAACGTGCAGAGGAGGATGTCAAAGATGATCCCATGTATCAGAAATCTTCCCTATGAGGATAGACTGGGGGCCCTGAATCTGCACTCTCTCGAAAGGCGTAGAATTAGGGAGGATATGATCGAGGTGTATAAATGGAAAACAGGAATAAATAAAGGGGATGTAAATAGCGTGCTGAAAATTTCCAGCCAAGACAGGACTCGCAGCAATGGTTTGAAGTTGGAAAAATTCAGATTCAGGAAGGATATAGGAAAGCACTGGTTTGGTAATAGAGTTGTGGATGAGTGGAACAAACTCCCTAGTACAGTTATTGATGCTAAAACGTTGTGTAGTTTTAAAAATAGGTTAGATAAATACATGAGTGGGTGTGGGTGGGTGTGAGTTGGACCTGACTAGCTTGTGCAGCTGGGTCTGGTGCAGTGCTCCATCCTTGAGTGGAAATGACCTGACTGGGTGGGTCATTGGGCTAATCCAGGGGGGTGGCTCATTGGTCTAACCCGTGGGGGACATGGACCTGCTCTGCATGGGCCAGTAGGCCTGTTGCAGTGTTCCTTCTTTCTTATGTTCTTATGCAACATATGGGAATCTTTATTCAGGAAACGTTTCGTCAAAAAGTGGCTTCATCAGTCCAATACAAAGCAGAAAGGTGTAAGGAGAGGAGGATTTTGAGGTAATCAGTCCCTCAGCCTGGAGTCGATGTATTCAGTCCATCTATTTTGTAGAATGTACACCATAGGGCCGAAGACGTGGCTTATATATTGTAGTCAGGTGACGCGAAGCAGGAGGAGGTGGGGTCATAGTGGTACCATCCACTAGTCGAAGTAGGTCTTCGTCCAAAGGTTGGACAAGTGTAGAAGAATTCTTTGTAACAAGATCCCATGATGCTGCAGTGTCTGACAGTTGAGATGAATGGTTTGAAAAACTGACAAGTTGAAGGCTGAGACACTTATGCAGCATCATAGGATCTTGTTATAAAGAATTCTTCAACACTTATCCAACCTTTGGACGAAGTCCTACTTCGACTAGTGGATGGTACTACTATGACCCCGCCTCCTCCTGCTTCGCCTCACCTGACTACAGTATATAAGCCACGTCATCGGCCCTATGCTGTACATTCTACAAGATTGATGGACTGAACACATCGGCTCCAGGCTGAGGGACTGATTACCTCAAACTCCTACTCTCCTTACACCTTTCTACTTTGTATTGGACTGATGAAGCCACTGTGTGGCGAAACGTTTCCTAAATAAAGATTCCCATATGTTGCATAAGTGTCTCAATCTTCAACTTGTCGGTTTTTCAAACCATTCATCACAAGTTGCGTCCTAAAACAGACACAGCAGACAAGTGGCTCAATTACACTGAGACAGCAGACAAGTAGCTGCCTTACACTGACACAGGAGACAAGTACCTGCCTCACACTGACACAGCAGGCAAGTAGAAACCTGACACTGACACAGTAGACAAGTAGCTCTTATACACTGACACAACAGATAAGCAGCTTTCTTTCACTGACACAGCACACAAGTAGCTGTCTTACACTGACACAGCAGAAAAGTAGCTACCTTACACTGACACAGCACAGAGGTAGCTCCTTTACACTGACACAACAGACAAGTAGCTGCTTTACACTGACACAGCAGACTAGTAGCTGCCTTACACAGAGCAGAGATGTTGCCTTCTTACTCTGTAACAGAAGACAAGTAGCTTCCTTACTCCGACAAAGCAGGCAAGTAGCATCCTGACATTGACACAGCTGACAAGTTGCTCCCTCCTACTGCCACAGCAGACAAGTTGCTTTCTTACACTGACACAGCAGACAAATGGTTCCATTACACTGACACAGCACACAAGTAGCTGCCTTACACTGACATAGCAGACAAGTAGCTGCCTTACACTGATACAGCAGACAAGTAGCTGCCTTACTCTGACAGAGCGGACAAGTTGCTCCCTCGTACTGACACAGCAGAAAAGTTGCTTCTTTACACTGACACAGCAGACAAGCAACTTACTTACACGTAGCTTCCTTACACTTCAACAGCAGACAAGTTGCTTTCCTACACTGAAACAGCAGACATGTTGCGTCCTTACTCAGACACAGCAGACAAGTAGCTGCCTTACACTGACACAGCAGACAAGTAGCTGCCTTAGGCTGACACTGGAGGCAAGTACAAGCCTGACACTGACACAGTAAACAAGTAGCTCCTATACACTGACACAACAGATAAGCAGCTTCCTTACACTGACACTGCACACAGGTCTTACACTGACACAGCAGACAAGTAGCTGCCTTAGGCTGACACTGGAGGCAAGTACAAGCCTGACACTGACACAGTAAACAAGTAGCTCCTATACACTGACACAACAGATAAGCAGCTTCCTTACACTGACACTGCACACAGGTCTTACACTGACACAGCAGACAAGTAGCTACCTTACACTGACACAGCAGACTTGTAGCAACCTTACACTGACACAGCACAGAAGTAGCTCCCTTACACTGACACAGCAGAACAAGTTGCTTCCTTACTCTGACACAGCAGACAAGTAGCTTCTTTTCGTTGAAACAGGAGACAAGTTGCTTCCTTATACACTAACACAGAAGATAATTAGCTCTCTTGCACTTACACAGCAAACAACTTGCTTTCTTACAATGACACAGCAGACAAGTTGCTCCCTCTTACTAGCACAGGAGACAAGTAACTTTCTAACATTGACACCGCAGACAAGAAGCTTCCTTATACGCTGACACAGCAGATAAGTAGCTTCCTTACACTGAGACAACAGACAAGTTGCTTTCTGTCACAGAAACAGCAGACGAGTAGCTTCCTTACACTGGAACAGCAGACGAGTAGCTTCCTTACACTGGAACAGCAGACGAGTAGCTTCCTTACACTGACACAGCAGATAAGTAGCTTCATTTCACTGTCACAGTAGACAAGTAACTTCCTTACAAGTAGGTTCCTTACACTTAAACAGCAGACAGATTGCTTTTACACACTGAAACAGCAGACAAGTTGCTTTCTTACATTGACATGGGAGACATGTTGCGTCTTTACACAGACACAGCAGACAATTGGCACCCTTACACTGACATAGCAGGCAAGTAGATGCCTTGCTCTGACACAGCAGACAAGTAACTCTTATACACTTACATAACAGATAAGCAGCTTCCTTACACTGACACAGCAGACAAGTTGCTTTCTTAGTCTGAAGCAGCAGACAAGAAGCTTACTTATTCTGACACAGCTCCCTCCTACTGATACAGCAGGAAAGTTGCTTCCTTACATTGACACAGCAGACAAATAACTTATTTACACGTAGCTTCTTTAGACTTCAACAGCAGACAGGTTGCTTTCCTACACTGAAACAACAGACAAGCTGCATTCTTACACTGACACAACAGACAAGTTGCGTCCTTACACAGACACAGCAGACAAGTGGCTCCATTACACAGCAGACAATTAGCTGCCTTAGACTGACACCGCTGACAAGTAGCTTCCTTACGCTGACACAGCGGGCAAGTAGCTGCTTTACGCTGACACAGCAGGCAAGTAGAAACCTGACGCTGACACAGCAGGCAAGTAGAAGCCTGACACTAACACAGTTTACCTGGAGTTTACCTGGAGAGAGTTCCGGGGGTCAACGCCCCTGCGGCCCGGTCTGTGACCAGGCCTCCTGGTGGATCAGAGCCTGATCAACCAGGCTGTTGCTGCTGGCTGCACGCAAACCAACGTACGAGCCACAGCCCGGCTGATCAGGAACTGACTTTAGGTGCTTGTCCAGTGCCAGCTTGAAGACTGCCAGGGGTCTGTTGGTAATCCCCCTTATGTGTGCTGGGAGGCAGTTGAACAGTCTCGGGCCCCTGACACTTATTGTATGGTCTCTTAACGTGCTATTGACACCCCTGCTTTTCATTGGGGGGATGGTGCATCGTCTGCCAAGTCTTTTGCTTTCGTAGTGAGTGATTTTCGTGAGCAAGTTCGGTACTAGTCCCTCTAGGATTTTCCAGGGGTATATAATCATGTATCTCTCCCTCCTGCGTTCCAGGGAATACAGATTTAGGAACCTCAAGCGCTCCCAGTAATTGAGGTGTTTTATCTCCGTTATGCGCGCCGTGAAAGTTCTCTGTACATTTTCTAGGTCGGCAATTTCACCTGCCTTGAAAGGTGCTGTTAGTGTGCAGCAATATTCCAGCCTAGATAGAACAAGTGACCTGAAGAGTGTCATCATGGGCTTGGCCTCCCTAGTTTTGAAGGTTCTCATTATCCATCCTGTCATTTTTCTAGCAGATGCGATTGATACAATGTTATGGTCCTTGAAGATGAGATCCTCCGACATGATCACTCCCAGGTCTTTGACGTTGGTGTTTCGCTCTATTTTGTGGCCAGAAGTAGCCAGACAAGTAGCTCTCATACACTGACACAACAGATCAGCAGCTTCCTTACACTTACACAGCAGACAAGTTGCTTTCTTACACTGACATGGGAGACATGTTGCGCTCTTACACAGACACAGCAGACGAGTGGCTCCATTACACTTACACAGCAGACAAGTAGCTGCCTTACACTGACACAGCACACAAGTTGCTTCCTTACACTTACACAGCAAACAAGTTGCACCCTCTCACTGACACCGCAAAGTTGCTTCCTCTCACTGACACTGTAGACAAGTTACTCCCTATCACTCTCACAGCAGACAAGTTGTTCCTTCTCACTGACTCACCAGACAAGCTGCTGCCGCTGACTGACACACCAGACAAGTTGCTCCGTCACACTGACACAGCAGACAAGTTGCTACGTCACACTGACAGAGCAGCAGCTCACTGGCACCGCTTACTGAGAAAACCCCACCTACTACGAGGACATATATCTTATCCGATTTTTACCATGGACACAAATGTTTCATGAGTTTCTGAAGACAATGTAATTGTAAAATATTTCTAAACATTAATATACAAATAAACTCATCTTTCATTACCACCCCCAACCTCCAACTATGTAAAGTTATATCAGTTATAAGCAACTACACACTACTATAAGATGTCGTTGCTGTACAAACTACGAGAAAAACTGAACATAAATCTATGCTGAATCAACATACACTAGGGGGCTGTAGGGCAATTTTCCGCGCGCTCTCAAAAAAAAAATCGAAAAATTATGGAAATTGAATTATTTATACCGAAAAATAGCTTAACTCTTTGGGAATACAATGGTACAAGAATCAATGTTCTACGACGTTTCTACAAGAAATTATAGTCATTTATATCAGGTATGGTGACGGCGATGTGGGTAGCGAGACTGCTCACTGCCCGTATATATTTTGGATTTTTTTCCTTGTTTTTTTATCGCTTTTTCTTGCATCATTCTTTCTAATATAATAACTGACTATTTGGCATCATTAACAGTAGGCGGAGCTTATCCGTAGACTTAGAGACAACCAGGAACCATCTGGGAACACTGGCAGTGTTCCCGCTCCAGAGAGCCAGGAGAAATTACTTCATTATTACGCTTATATCAGCTTATATATCAACTCTACGGCTTATTTATCTATCAGAATTGATCTAATATGATATAATAAACACTATAAATAACATACAAACATGTTATATACTCTAGACTGAATAAAATAGGCCATAATATGGCGGGAGGGACCATCGGGAATATTTCGATATAAATGAGTAAATCCTCTCATGTCGTATTCTTTGGTCACTGAGTAAGAGAAAACGATATTTTGAAGAGGATAACTACACTAGAACATCAGTTTATTAAGAAATACACCCAAACAAACGCGATTATCGCGAAAAAAAAAAAAATCGAGACGGCGGGCCGGCCGGCGCTTCATGTCAATATATCAGAAGTAACTTATTCACCTAATGTCAAATATTCTTCCTTTATTACTTAATTAAATGAAATAATATTCACAGAAACTGTAGAATAATGATTTCTCTATTTTATAACGTGCAATTTTTGGAAATATTCCAAATACTTTTTGAGTTATGTGGGAGTAAAGGGCAGATGTTTTGCAACATTCCAAGAACTAACAAACTTTATTTTTTTTGTGAAATAAAGATAAGTTATTTTAGAGGACAGGTGATGCATTAAATTCGTATAAGCATTGATCTCTCGGCACCAAGTGTCCAAACAACCTTACGTCGTCACATATAGGAATAAATTTTGACACAAGGGCATTTTCAGTAAATCAGTCATTTTTCAGTCTTTTCTCAGTTGTTGTTTGAGGTATATTTTTGACAAATATTTTTTACACGGTGTGAAAACACTGTCTTGTGCACCAAAACTGGAGGAAATCGGACGGTAAACAAAAGAGCTAAAATTTTTTGGCCGACGCCCTCCTTCAGTGAAGCTGCTCTCACTGCTTAAGAATTTGTAACTTCTCTCAGGTCACAAATCGACGTAAGATTCAAGGATCTCTACACCAAACTGTATCAGTGAGGACTAACTTACTGGCTTCAACCTCTGGTTGTCCCGTTATATATAATGGAACAACCAGATGTTGTTCCATTATATATAAATCTATCAATAATCACTTATCAAGGGTGTCACAGGGTTGATAAACTTATAACTTAACAAGAAAACATGAATTATTAAGGTAGGAAAACGTCAACACATTTCTATCATGTGTTAAGATAAGATAAGATAAGATTTCGTTCGGATTTTTAACCCCGGAGGGTTAGCCACCCAGGATAACCCAAGAAAGTCAGTGCGTCATCGAGGACTGTCTAACTTATTTCCATTGGGGTCCTTAATCTTGTCCCCCAGGATGCGACCCACACCAGTCGACTAACACCCAGGTACCTATTTGCTGCTAGGTGAACAGGACAACAGGTGTAAGGAAACGTGTCGAATATTTCCACCCGCCGGGAATCGAACCCGGGCCCTCCGTGTGTGAAGCGGGAGCTTTAGCCACCAGGCCACCGGGCCTTCAACACCATCTTAAATTCATTTAGTAAATGTCACAAATATATCTTGCATAATTACCATTGTATATCATGACTGTCCATTGGAGATAGTAAACAAGGCGATGCCCTAAGGAATAGTGAAGATAAAATCTCAGAAATAACTGGTGAAGGCACCATTGTTAGTATTAGTGCTGAAGATAGTAAGGAGACAGAAAAACACGCACCAGTAGGGAATGAAGTGACGAAAAACCGAGGCAAGCAGAAACCAGACCTATGCAAATTCTATGCGTTAGGCATCTACAAGCATGGAATATCTGGGAAAACAGATGAGACGTGCAACTTTGACCACCCCAGAAAATGCCGCGCCCATATGACGACAGGAAATTGCAACCTTCCTTCCTTTAATTAAGCTTTTCCACCCTAAAATGTGTCATTCATCAGTTCAGGTAAGACAGCACTATAACTTATATTGTCATGCACCACCTAAAGCGTACAAGAAGATACATAATATCCAGACCATGAGAAAACCTGGGTAGCCACAGATACTGCAAGTGAGAGTTTTTTTTTTTTTCTCCAGGATTGAAAAAAGCTCTGGCAGGAAATGACAGAAATCGTGCATGAACTACGATCATTTCTGGAGTGGAATCACAGTCAATAGCCTCCACTCCAAAACAACAGATATTAGTGCCAGGAAGGGAAGATATCCCCCCCCATACCAACATACCACAAATATGACTACATTCATCTTTACAAATATACAGGTCTAAAGCCAGCAACGAACCAAAAAAAATCTTTCATCCTTGAACTGCTTACAGAGTCAAACACAATGTTCGCGGTTTTCACAGAGACCCACATAAAGGATCACCTTGACAATGAAATACTGAACCTTTGTTATAACCTATACAGATGCCACAGAGTGAACAGGCAAAAGGGCGGGGATGGAGGGAGGGGGCTGTACGTCAGAGTCACTGATATGTTCGGAACTACTAAATGCCTCAAATGATGTAGATGAAATTTTGGTAGTAAAGATCGAGAACCTGGTCATTGTGGTTGTATACAATCCTCTTGATGCATCTTCCCAACAATTCCAAGAACAGCTTTTGAAAATTGATCACTGTCTGGAAAACCTTCCAGCTCCTGCCCCCAACTTCTTGCTCCTGGGGGATTTCAACCTAAGGCACCTAAAATGGACGAATGCAGCAAATAATGCTGTAGCAAAGATTACTCCAGGAGGCAGCTCAGATGGAAACACACACACGAGCTTTTAAATCTCTTCATCAAATTCACCTTAAACCAGCACATAATAGAGCCAACAAGACTGGAGAATACACTGGACCTCATCTTCACTAACAATGATGATCTGATACGAAATGTTACCATATCAAAAACAATACTCAGACATGTATGCACGGTGTCCAAGATCAACAAAATGAGATCAGTCATGAGGGAGCTTTCACTAAATTCAACTTCATTAACAAAAACATAAGGTGAGACCAAGTACACTAGGTTCTAAATGATATAAACTGGAAAGATAGCCTAAGCAACATGGATCCTAACCAATGTCTAGAACAAATTGACTCTGTGACTCTCGAGGTATACTCAAGGCATATTCCTTTAAGGAAAAGAAAGAGAAGATGCAAACTAGAAAGAGAAAGGTGCTCCCTACACAGGCGAAAGGCAAAGAATAACAGAGAAGCTAAAAGAGGCCAGTATCTCTGTAATATGTAGGGAGGCACTGGTCAGAGAAATAGCAAACACCGAACTAAAGCAAATCCCAGAATAAATTTTTTTATGAGAGGGACACAGAATTTGGTAGACTCAAACTGATCTGATATTAGTCTTTCGAAAAGACAGTACATGATAAGCCCATGCACTCTGCCCCAGGCCCAGACTCATGGAACTCCGTGTTCATCAAGAACTGCAAGAAGCCCCTATCATGTGCTTTTAACATCCTATGGAGAGGAAGCATGGATTTAGGGACGGTGGAGAGAGCCCGAGTCAGTCCGAGGGAGAGAGAGAAAGAGGCTAAGCTCCTCCCACCAAAACAAAAGACTGTTGCCAAGCACAATTCTTCAGTTACCACAATTCTACCACACCTTAATTTTACTTTTACAAAAGGAAATACAACTTTATAAACTACTTATTTAAATTTGTGTGTTTATGTGTCTATAGTATAACCTATTATATTGAGAAAAATAGGCTTGACCCAGCTGCCTCAGTCATAAGGTTGATCAGTCCTTCTGACATTTAGAGCAAAGTCCCCATCAATTCAATATAATTAGGTATTCCAGAGTAACTGTTACTTATAAATACATGTTGGGTCCTATAGCCCCATAACACGGTGCCACAGCTGTTTAAAACAACAGATATAGCCCTATTTCAAAAAGGGGTCAGTAAAGCAATAGCAATGAATTACAGACCAATAACATCCCATATCAAAAAAATCTTTGAAAGCGTTCTAAGAAGCAAGATCGTCACCCA